>NC_048234.1:438368-498914 GCF_002007445.2 Ailuropoda melanoleuca
AGGGGGCGTGGGGCTGCGCGCCCTGGGACCGCCCCTCCGCCGCGAGTGCGTGCGCCCGCCCGCGCGCGTCTGCTGGGCTGGGGGCCGTGCCGCCGCTGGCCGCTGGGACTCGGGGTGGGGGTCTGGCCACCGCTGCGGAGTGGGAGAGGGCCGGAGAAGCCTGCCCGCTGCACCTGTCTCGGGCCCCCTCCTTTCTTTGGAGCCAGGCCCTGTTTGCCCAGAGTTCTGTCACCCTCTCCCCTTTGTCCCATGACGCTAAGGGCTTGGGCGCTGAGATAGGGCCCCTGACCGTTTCAACACCGCCTGGGCCGGCGTGTCCGAATGGTCAGCAGCCCCCGACTCCCCACCTCCATTCACGCGCCCCCCGCGTTGCCGCTTCACTGAGGCCTGACGGCTCCGTTATTAATTAACCCAGATTGAGAACTCAGGCCCCCTGTGTGAGTGAGAGAGGGAGGCGAGGACACAACGTGGTTGGGGCAGCCGCGTTTGGAAACTGGCAGGGGGTTAAGAGAGCCAGGGAAACCAGCCTTGAGCAGTGTCTAGCTTCCTGGGGTCAGTGACCCGCGCAGGGGGGTGGTGGAGGCTGGTGTGGACCAGTCACTTCCCTGAGCATGGGGCCTCCTGGAGAGGCAGGTTAGACTGTTTCCATGGTGTGTGCAGCGGCCCTTAGGTGGGATTTTCCACTCTGCTTGGGCATGTGCTCGGGGGTTGGGTTTCCAGGGTGTGGGTCTGAGCCCTGTGCACCTGCTGCCCCTCCTTGGGTCAATCCCTCATGCGTTCACTCTCCTGTGTGGGCTGGGCTGCACCTCAGGCCAGGAGGAGGGTGACCAGATCAGGGCCTGCCCCTGGAGGTCCCAGCTGGGTGAGAGAGGGCCCCAATAGAGCGGTGCCAGCCGTGTGGGCAGCCAGATCGGATGTTCCTTCCCAGCGGGTGTCCCAGGAGGCCTTTGTGCTTTAGGCCCAGGGCTCCTGCTGCTGGTGCAGGTGGAGGTGGGCTGGGGGCTGTGCTTGCAGGCTCCGCAACGCTAAAGGGACTGCCTGGCCAGAGGGGGAGCCGGGTGGGGATGAGAGCGGAGGGGTGAACTGTGAGGACCCTCTGGGTGCTGGGTAAGGGAGCTGGGCTTTGTCTCTGGGGGCGAGACATTCTTCAACCTTTGGTGGTGGCAGAGCCCCTGGGTGGCCCAGTGCTCGGTGTGGAGTGTCGGGAGTATGGATACACTTGATTCTGTCCTGTGACCACAACCCGCTACATGTCCGTGGTATAAAATCACCACTGTGAGCTCACACGTGCCTGATCACCTGTGTCATCGGCTGTTTCTGAAGTTGTAGCCTAACACACATGCTCATGGAAGCAGCTGCCCAAGGGTTCAGAAAAACAGCATCCACATCATGCGTATATGAGCATATATTTGCACATGCTTGCTCGTGCGTGTGTGGAGGGGGCTCTCCGGTCATCTGCCTCCGTGGGAACTGGCTGTTCTCGCCTGAGGTGAGCTGGTCCTCTTGGTTATGGGGTGGTGGGTGAGGGGTGCTGGGCAGCGAGGGATGGGTCCTCCCTGGCGCCATCCGCAGGCTTCCGCAAGGATGGACGGCAGGTTGGAGGGTGGCTGGAGACAGGGCGGGTTAAGTGGGATGGCCCTAGCAGAGAAGATGGTCTGAACTGGGGCAGGGGTAGGGGCATGGAGACTGGGAGCTGCCTCGGGGAGAGGTCTGCAAGGGGGAGTCAGCAGGGTGAGGTGGTGTTTGGGCTCAGACGGGATCCTGCCCGGGGAACTGCCGGGTCACAGATCTGGTGGAGATGCCAGGTGCTGGTTGGGTCATGCTGCGCGTGAGGGGCTGCGGACGTCCGAGGGAAGCTGTCTGAGAGCAGGTGGAGTCCGGATCTGGGGTGCCAACAGTGGTCGAGGCTGCGTGTCAGGGAGCTACGAGGGGAGAGCTGTCTGTTGAAGCCCTGAAACGGGCGAGGTCTTCAGGGCAATTGTACGGAAGGACAAGGTGAGGCGGGAGTCCTGGGCAGGGGAGGAGATGCGGGGGCCAGCAGGCCTACAGATCAACAGCTTGGGGTCAGGGACGCTGCAGCTCTTTCGGGGATGGGGACGGAGACGGGGGGGAAAGTGGGTTTTGAGCCTCAGAAAGCATCGCTGAGTCCTTGGGTGGGGGATGGTCAAGGTCTCCATGGGGGGGTCAGCTTCCCCTCGCCTGACTTCGGAAGCGCTGGTCCCCACTTCTTACGCAGCCCACCTCTCAGGAGCGCGGACACGCACTCCGGGCCAGGTGCTGGCAGTGAAGGGGGCCGTGTGGAACCATGTGCGCCTTCCCGCTCGTGTAGTGTGACAGGCAGCTCGGTCACGCACGGGAAGCTTGGTCTCGGACAGGGAGTCGGCTTCAGGCTGGGCACGGGGTGGCTGGCCCTTCTCACCCCGTGTCTGTGTCACGGGGGAGGGTCTGCTTACGGCTGCGCGGAGGCTGGGGTTAGTCCGCCCTTCTGTAATCAGTGAGATTCTGAGTGCACAGACCTTGTCCTTGCTGGGTAGTGAGAAGACAGAGCCATAGCCTGGGACGCTGCGGGAGGAGGGAGAGGGCCGGGCAGTGGAGTGGGAGCAACCAGGGTGGACTGCCCGTAGGAGGCCCAGGTCCCTGGAGCAGACAGGGGCTGCCTTTGTCATGTCTGCGGTGAGGTCTTGCAAGCATCTCCTCGGAGGCGGACCTCACTTTCTGTATCTAAACCAGGGGGATTGGGCTGGGCTGGGCGGGCCCCTCGCGCTGAGTGGGTGGGGTTCTTCCAACGGTGACACCCGCAGGATCCGTTCACACGCGTGCACGGGGGCCGCGGCCTGTGGAGGGTGGCGGCTGCCTGAGGCCAGGCGGAGCTGTTCCCTGGAAGTGTTCTGGGCTGAGCTGCAGGCACCGCATTCTCACGGTGCGTTCTCATGGTGGAGGCCCTCAGGGACAGCTGCCAGGAGCTTGGGTCGAGGCCCGCCTGCGAAAGAAACCAGACTCCCTTATCTGCCTTCCTCTCCCAGGCGCTCCGTGCGATAGCAGAGGTCACTGCTCTCGGGAGGCAGGCGGGTTTGGATTGTCTTGAGAACCGTGTGAGGGAGGGAGGGGGAGCAGCGGTCTGGGGTGGGGGACTCGGTCACTCCAGGGCTGCCCGCGGCAGGTCGGGGCGGGGGGGTCAGGCAGAACTGAGAACACCTGACATGTGCCCCCCCTCTCAAAAGTGTTTACAGACTTCCCAGGGAGGGGACTGTGTCTCCGGGGTCCCTGAAATCACTCAGCCCGTGCCTCCCCAGGATTGTCCCCAGGCCTGGGCTCCCTGACAGGGGCCCCATCCTCTTCACACAAAGCCCAGATGGGGAACCCCGCAGGACCAGTTCCCATCCCCAGGTCTCCCAGTCCCAGCACCCTGAGGAGCCTCCCTGGTTCTCTTCCTGGGGCCGAGGCAGGCTGCCCCCCAAGACCGAGCTGGAGGCCCCAGGGGTGTGCCTGGGGACCCCGACAAGGGCTTGCTCCAGCCCAGCTCACAGAGTCCTGCTGGGTGCTTACCCCCTTGCCACCGCATTTCCTCCCCCTCATCTGGCTAAGACAGGTCCAGTGGGGGCCAGGGCCTGCCCTGCCCCAGGCTCTAGGGGGCACGTTGGTGCTGAGCTGTCCTCTGTGTTCTGGACACAGAGCTCTCTCTGGACAGAGCCTTGGGTTGGGGTAGGAGACCCGGGCCCCAAACCTTGACTCCAGCACTGCCTTGAGAAGAGTGGGGGTTTAGGCCACCGGGGTGTGTGACGGTGGGATGGAGGGTGGTCTCCGAAGATCCCCCTTGGCCTGAGATGTGGGCAGAGAAGAGCCCTCTCCCCTAGTGAGGGACAGGGGACCCTGGGGGTCTGGGCTTAGCCCCCACCCTGGCTGCAGTCTAGCAGAGACCCCTTGATGGGAAACTGGCTGGTCCAGACCTTCTTTCTGTCTGGTTGTGGCATCTGGTCCCCTGGGGCATCCCAGGGGTGGGGACCTGCAACGTGCAGGGGCAGGTGTCTGGGGGCCCCCCCATAGAGACCCACATTCCTGAGGAATGGTTTCACCATCAGCCTGTCCCTCCAGGCTCCTACCTGGACCTGTGGCACCGGTTGGACCAGAGTAGGGAGGGTGGGGGGACACGGAGACCCCAGATCTGAGTTGGCCCTTGTGACAGGTAGGGGCTGGGGTTCAGGGTGGACTTCTGCTGAGTTGGCTTCCAGTCAGCCCACGTGTGGCTCTGGGGGTGCTCACAGATGCCCCCTTCTCCACTGTACCTGCCAGGGGGCCTGGCCCCTCCCCCATCCTCCTGAGTCAGGAGTTGAGGGGTCACGTGAATCCTGTCCTTTCTCACTTCTGCAGGGACCCCACCCCGCAGAGGGTCCCTCGTCCCACCTCTTCCGTCTGGAGGAGCCCCTCTGACTCTCCCCATCTCCCCTCATGGCAGAGTTTCCCCCCACTGACACCGCCCCCCCCCCGCCCTGATTCGGTTCCTAAACTCACCAGCAGGCTCTTTGATGAACCCAGCAGGCACGGTCTAGATCTCATCGCGACTTTTCCTTGACCCCAGGCCACCTTTGGGTGCCGTGGGCAGACCTGCCTTCTTGCTGCACGCCCCCCACCCCTCTGGCTGCTCCCGCTCTCAGACACCCCTTCTCCCCGTCCCAGGCCCCGTGCGCCCCAGGCCGCCTCTTGCTCTGCTATGCTGGGGAGGCGAGACTCCTGTTTCTCCCGCATTCCTCCATCCGTCCTCTTCAACCGCAGGCTCAGACAGCCGGCCCTCTCCTGACCTCAAGTCCGTGCTTCTCCAGGGGACACCTTACACTCAGCGTGTCCCAAACCCAAGTGCTTGTTTTCCCACCAGCACACCTCCCTCCCTCTCAGCACTCGGGTCCAAAGCCAGGCTTCGAAGAGACCTCACTCCTCTCCTCCCTCCACATGCACTCACTACCCCCAGGGCTCTGAGCCCTTCTGCCTTTGCCCTCCCATGGCCCCGCGTCCCCTCCCCTCTGAGCTGGCACCGGGGGCTGCACAGTGTGTCTCCTGCCACTGGACCAGAATGCTTTGTGCCTCGAAGCCTGTTTCTGCAGGCACGAGTCGCTCTGCTGGGAATGGCCTCCGCTCCTCGTCCACCCGGCTCAATCCAGACTTGGCTTGGGCTCTGCCGTCTCTGGGAAGCCCTCCCTGACCCACTGGGCTGGAGGAAGTCTGTCGTAGGCACGACTCTCAGGTGGCTTGGTGGTGCTGTGTGCTCGAGGTCCTGGCTCCCCCACCAGACTGACTCCTGCTGGCAGAGTGGCCTCCGCTAGCCCTGGGTGCAGGAGCAGTCGAGCTGCCTGGGGCCCGGGATGGGCTTCGTTAGTCGTCTGGGAACCTTGCAGAGCGGGAACCAGCCTGGAGGTGTCTAGGGAAGGGGACGGCCGACCTCTCCAGGTGTGCATCGTGGCCTCTCGGGAGAGCCCTGGTGGTGGACAGCCTCGATCCCCTTCCTGCCAGGTGGACCCACAGCCCCCGGCCTTGCAGACCCTCGGGGCCCCCACACGTCCCTCACCGTGAGAAGGGCAGGGCCCCGGTGGAGGAGAACGTCCCTCCTGGCCACAGAGGTCAGGTGGTTCTCCCGTGCGGCTGTGGACAACATGCCCCTTCGCCCTCGGGGTCTGCCTGCCGCACGCACCTGGGAGCACGGGAGCACGGTGGTTTTCGTGGTGCATCCAGAGAACAGGCCTGACACCTGCGAGACGCTCCGATGGCTCTTGCGGAGTGGCCTGGCCTCCAGCAGGGAAACCGAGACCCGGAAGGGGCTGTGACCTGAGCCCAGCAGCACGGCGGTCGGTGGCGTGGCCGGTGGCACAGCCGGGACACCAGGCCCCCCAGTGGCTCTTGGGATTGGCTCTGCTGCAGTGCAGAGGGGAAGGAGGGACCCCGAGGAGCCAGTCAGGCCCCCGTTCTCCGGGCATCTGGGC
This sequence comes from Ailuropoda melanoleuca, assembly GCF_002007445.2. NCBI lineage: Eukaryota > Metazoa > Chordata > Mammalia > Carnivora > Ursidae > Ailuropoda > Ailuropoda melanoleuca. The sequence continues at coordinate 444,338 of NC_048234.1, forward strand.
AGATTTTGTAACTCTGGGTCTAAGGAAAAGCCCTCAGTTCCCCCAGCCTGATGTTGGCCCTGAGGACCTTATACTTCTGGTTTTGGCTGCCCTCCTAGTGGAGCCGTGCTGGCCTGCCCGACTCAGATGAATGGGCTCTCCCAGGAAGGGGTGCGGGCTCTCCTGGGCAGGGGTGCGGTCTGGGAGAGGGCTGGGCCACCTTCTACGTGGCTCGGATCCCTTGCTCCCGATCTCTTGTCCCCAGCACTCTTGGGCATGTGTGCCTGGCTGGATCCCGGGGCTCAGCGGCGGGGGATGGGTCCACCCCAGCGTGCTGTGTGGCCTGGGCCCACTACAGTGTCTTCTGGGGGCTATCTCTCAAACCTGAGTGTTGTTTGCCCCAGAACAGTAATTTTGGGGGTGGGCCCCCCTGACGAGGCCTCCTCGGTGGCGTGTGTCTCTGCAGAGTGTGGACCAGCAGGACGAGGCCAGTGGGCTGGAGCTGAGAAAGGCCTCGGACTCGTGCGTCATGGAGAACGGGCACCAGCCAGGGGCAGGTAGGGGCCTACGGCACGGGACGGGTGGCTGGGGTTTGCATCTGTGCCAGGCCAGCCCCTGGCTGGGAGGGCACCTGACCCTGGACCCCCGCAGGTAGAGAGGCTGCCAGGAGGGCGGCTTTGGTCAGGACAAAGCAGAACTTTTCAACACAGAGGGAAATGGGAGCTCTCGAAAGGTGATGAGCGCCCCTGTTTCTGGGGGAATGCAAGCAGGGGCTGAGGAATCATCCAGGCATCAAGTAGCCTAGAGTGGCCGGCCCGCTGGCTAGTGTTTATTGAGCTGACTGTGAGGGCAGTTTGGAAGAGACATAAACTCTGGTTGGAGCATCGAGGCGTTCCCGGAAGAGGGAGGTCAGGGAGGCCTTCCTGGAGGAGGTGGGCGGAGGGTTCAGAGAGGCTAGTGTCCTCTGGCGGAGGGGGGTGGTCTGAGGTCCCAGTGAATGCCACGGCTGGCCTGCACCCCCGCCCCTCTGGTCACATGTTCCAGGTCTGGGCGATGGACCCCCGGATGCTAGCCAAGCCTTCCCGGTACCAGAGCCCCCAAAGCCTCGCCCCGTGAGCCTCTCCTTGCGGCAGCCTCACCAGCCCGTCACGGCCGTCACTCGGGTCTCTGAGCGGTTCTCGGGGGAGACCTCAGCCGCGGTGCTCTCGCCCACGTCCGCCGCCATCCTGGGGGGCCTCAGCCCGAGCCCCAGTGAGGCCACCACACCCTGGACTCCCTGTCCCAGCGGTAGGAGCAGGAGAGCATGGCCTGGGGGCAGGGTGAGAGGGCAGGCAGGGTGGGGGGGGGTTGGCAGGAGACCCAGAAAAGCTGGGGCCAGGCCGCAGCCCCACCTGTGCCCACCACTGCGACCCCCTTCCCCAGCCCGTCAGCGTGGCCCGTCCATGCCTGACTGAGGGATGTCCCGCGGGACACAACCACGCTGCCGTGACAGGTCCAGCTGTGGGGAAAAGGTGGCTTGCACCCCTGCACACTTTGGCATGGTTCCCTGGGCCTGGCTTGCTGTGGTCAGGCCGCCGGTGGTGGCCCTGGGGTGGGTTTGGGAACAAAGTGTTTGCTGGGTATGTGGCACAGGAGGACCTGGGCCCCGTGCCCTCAGACGCGGGGTGGGGACACCTACAAGACCTTTTCCGTCCTTCTCTACGTTCCCAGCTTCCTCTCTGTCAACTGCTGGCCAAGGTGGGGCCCGTGGAGCCTGGCAGCCCGCCTGTCCGGGGAGTGATGCCGGGGCGGGGGGGGGGCCGGCGGCTGGCCCTCCCCTCCACGCCCAGGGTTACTTCTCTTCTCTCCTCGTCCCACAGAGAAGAATCCTTCCGTCCCACGGTCGAGCCCCGGCTATGGGGCAGTGTCGGCAGGCAGGAACAGTGACAGGTGGGTCAGATGGCCGCAGCTCCCCAGCCCCCAGCGGCGTGCCCCCTGTGCTGAGCCAGGGCCCAGAGCCGGGGCAGCAGGGGCAGGGGAGGGATGTGGAGGGGAGGCAAGGCAGTCCTCCCCTTGGACAGTCTTGTTTGGAGAAATATGGTCGCAGCTGTTTCCGTGTGGACTCCTCTGGGCGAGGATGGGAGGGGTGTCTCAGGCCCCACAGAGGAAGGAGGGTGGGAGGCTGTCTTCATTCTGGCTGGCTGGGCTCCCTCCGTGGGGTGCTTTCTGGCAGATGGGACGGAGGAGGTCCCTGGAGAGGCCCCTGGGCTGGGGCAGGTGTGTGGGCCCCCCCCCGCACGGTGTAGGCCCCCTCCTGGCTCCCCCAGGCCAGCTGGACTGAGATTGGAGCTGGGATGGGGCTGAGGGGGCTGGCTTGACTTTTCTTGTAATAATAAAGGAAAATTGCGACTTTCTGGCAAACTGTTGAGGAGGAAACAAAGGGTGTCTTATCTAGTGGTGGTGGGGCCTGGGCCTGGCGGGGCTGGTCTGGAGTGTGTCCCCTGCCCGCCCCAGCGATTGGCACCTGCTGAGGGGTGGGTGATTACGCCCAGAGAGAGGGCCTACTCTCCCTCGGGGTTGGGCCTGGACAGAGGCTGTATCCCCAAACCGGCTCAACAGGTCAGGCCTGGAGCGAGTGGTCCCTCCTCTGTTCCTGCCACGACAGCCCCCACTTTGGCCTCCGTCACTCTGTGGGGCGATCCTGGGCCCGTGTGGGCCGGGGTGTTCCCGACACGCTGGTTTTCTCCTCAGCCCGCCCCTGGTGACGCCGCCCCGGTCGCCCCCATCTCCCCCGCCGCCAGCCACCGCCCAGGCCCGGCGCCGGGAGCTGGTGAGGTCGCAGACGCTGCCCCGCACGTCGGGAGCGCAGGCCCGGAAGGCCTTGTTTGAGAAGTGGGAGCAGGATACCGCGGGCAAGTACGGACGCTCATGCCCAGAGTGGGGGCCCAGCCCCAGGTGGGGACCAGGGGGTGCAGCACAGCAGAGCTGGCCCTGCCGTCGTCCCCTTGATGAGAGCCCCTCGCTTGCCCCATTCCAGAGCTGCCCTGGACTGCCCTCCGCCGCCTTCCCTTGGTTTCTGGGCATGACAGGGATTCCCAGGGGGAGCTGAGGGACACGTTGCCCCTCTTAGAGACAGGGCTGGTGTTTGCATAGGTATCCAGCTGTCAGCATGACACCTGCTGTGCGCAGGGTGGGGCCCAGGCCTGTGCGGGGAGGACATCCCCCATCCTGGCGTCCTCCCACCCGTGAGGGAGCCTGAGCCAGGCAGCCTGATCTCAGCTGCTAGGGAGTGTCCTCGGGGCCCGGAGAAGGACCCCTGTCTCTGGCTAGGAAGGAACCATGTCAGGGTGGCCTCGGGGTGGCTGGGATGAAGGGGGAGCAGAGGGCAGGGGCCTAAGGCCATGCGGGCTCTGGACCCCTGATTTCTGGGGCAGGATATAGATGGGGGCTTGGGGGCTGGAGGGAGGACAGTCCTGCCAGATACGGTCTAGGGAGGCTGTTCCCCGGGGGAGCAGAGCAGGTGGGGTCCTCTTGGACGCCCGGCCATCAGAGCAGAGCCCCACCGCAGGCCTGCGCTCTTCGCGCAGGGGCAAAGGCGAGGTGCGGGCCAAGCTGAAGCGGTCCCAGAGCTTTGGCGTGGCCAGTGCCGGCAGCATCAAGCAGCTTCTCCTCGAGTGGTGTCGCAAGAAGACTCTCGGCTACCAGGTGAGCCCGGGATCCCGCCCCAGCCGGGGTCACCTCCCTGGCGGGGCTGGGCGGTGGGAGCTGGAGTCCCGTGCCTTCCCCGTGGGCCGCCAGCCGCCCGCAGCACGTGCTCGGAAACCCTGGGGCTCCCGCGGCTGGACCCGAGCGGCTGAGGTCTGGGGGCCTGAGGTCTGGCGGCTCGGGCTTCTTGCTAAGCTGGCAGGTGCTGGGAGAGGCTGCTTGTGGGGGCGCCGCGCCCTCACTCACCTTCCTGTGTTGACCCCCCCCCCCCGGCGCCGGAAGCACGTAGACCTGCAGAACTTCTCCTCCAGCTGGAGCGACGGGATGGCCTTCTGCGCCCTGGTGCACTCCTTCTTCCCCGACGCCTTCGACTATAGCGCCCTGAGCCCCGCGCAGCGGCAGAAGAACTTCGAGCTGGCCTTCACCATGGCTGAGTGAGTATGGTGGGGCCTGAGCCGCCATCTGCCCCGGGGGGTTGCAGATGTGAGGCCCTCCACTCTGCCGGCCTCCTGTACAGGTGGGGAGAAGCCAGTCGGTGGGGGGGGGGGATCGCCCAGACTCGCCGTGGAGCCGGTGCTCTGCTCGCCATACCTGCCCTTCCTGCTGGCTGCCTGGCCCCTGCTGTGTGGTCTGGGAGACCGACCTTCAGGGCACGGGGCCCGTGGGGTCTCCCAGGACACCCCGTCTGTCCCCTCAGGGCTGGTGCGAAGATACCGTTGCTTTAGGGCAAGCGGGAAATTGAATAATATCTGCCTGGGAGACGTTCTGAAACTTCTCGAATAGGTCGACTTTGCTTCTCTAAGCATTGTTCTAGTCTCTGATAATGAAATTGCCGACCTTCCTGAGACCCGCTCACCGGGAGGGGTTTGCGTGGGGGATACTCTGGGACGTTTAGGGCTGCCTGATGCTTAGTTTCCAGGAATTAAGGGGAGAAGGTCAGGGGGAAGGGAGGCCCCCCAAAGCTGCATTTCCTGCAGGGGACGTTTATCTCTCCTGGCGTAGCCTCTGTGCCTGGTAATGTAAGCCCCTGGGCAGCCTGCGTGTGCCCACCCAGTGCCCTGAGTGGGGGGAGGCCTCCCTGCAGGCCTGGACCCCGGGCCTGGCCGGGGAAGCTACCGTGGGTCCTGGCAGAGCTGAGGGGGCCGCCCCTCCCCGGAGCCGCAGCCCGTGCTGTGGGGGCAGGAGGGAGACCCTGGCTCCGGGCTTCTTGGCTGAGTTGTGGGAACGTCGCTGTTGCCCCTGTGGTGGTCTCGGGTGACACACTTGGACTCTGGGCCCCCTGGGGTCACAAGAGCTCCTCATATCCTTTAAAAGCCTTCTCTCTCTTGGCTGCTGGGAATTAGCTGTCGTCCTAATCACAGGAACAGCTCTGGACGGAGTGCGTTACACAACTGCACCCAGACGGCGGTGAAGCGGAGCCAAGGGGGACGGCGCGATGTTGGGGAGAGGCGCCTGGCAGGGGAGGCCCAGCCGCTGGGAGCCTAGGGGTGGTGGCAGTCAAACTGCAGAGCCGGGCGTGCGGGGCTGGGGCTCTGATGTGGACACGCGGGGGCCCACCGCAGCCGGCGAGGCCGCACGTGGCCCCCGGAGTTCTCCATCGAGACCAGGGGACCGTGCCCTGGACCGGGCTGGGCCGAGCAGGGAGAGGGGCCCTGGGCCACGGGGTGGTGGCCCTGCATCCCAGATCGTGGGGATCTCAGCCCCCCCCCCCCGGCCTCCCTGGCAGCCAGAGTGACGGATCTGTGGCCGTGCTTTCCTAGCACGAGGGTTGGGCTCATGGAGCCTCCGGACTTGGAACACATGTTTCTCCTATTCCCAGCCGGGGGGGGGGGGCGGTGATGGTGCAGGCCGCTCCAGTTCTTGCTTCCCTCCTCCCCAGAGCAAACAGAGGGGTCAGAGGCCTGGCCCTGCCTCCCTGGGGCCTGAGCCTGCTTGTGTCTGGGCAGGGGAGGAAGGTCTGCCTGCCCCCAAGATGAATTCCGGCTTTTCTGCCACCTTGGGGGGGTGCGGGGAGGGCTGCCCAGGGCAGGCCTGTGTGGGGTTTGTTGGGGGCCTGGGAAGGGGCCTCCCCTGGGAGGCCTGTGGGAGGTGACCTCACAGGGGCAGCTTGGGTCACCTGGTTCCTTGGACAGCAGCTTGCTCAGGAGCTAGGAAGGAAGCACAGGGTCACCTGCTGAAACATGCTGGCCACCAGTTCTCGAAGACATTCCTCTGGTTTACCAGCAAAGACCCAGGAGACGGGTGGGGCCGTGCAGGTGGCAGGAGCAGGCCGTGTGGAATGGAGGACAGGCCAGCCCCTCACAGGGGGTTCACCTCCCATCACCTCCCTTCCGTGAGCAAGGGCCTTAGAGGCACAAAGATGCCTCGGGAACCTGTGCGGTTAGGGGGCTGGTGCTGCCCCTCCTCCCGGTGAACAACCGTCCCAGAGATTCCCTGCGGCCTAATCTGTGTGAGCAACGCGGTGTGAGCAACGCGGTGTTGACAGCAAAGTGAGCTCCCTTGTCGGACAGGTGTCCCGGGCTTGCAAAGCGGGAAGACCAGCCCTTTTATGGAAGGGGCTTTGGTGGGTACGTGGGGGCCTGCACTCTGCGCCCCCCCGCCCCAGCCCCAGGCTGAGTGCAGCCCCGGATGTGCGGCCCGAGGCTCCCGCTTGCCCTGCGGGGAATGTGTCCTGCTCTCCGGTTACGCCCGAGTGCAAGGGGCTTCGGCTATTTGTGGTGCCCATGTGTCCCTGTCTGAAAGCAGACGGGACGCTGTAGTCCCAGCCTGGCATCTGTACGCAGAGGAGGCTTAAACAAATAAAAATAACCCTTCCAGCCCCTCCTCCACGTCCCTCCCAGGCCAACCCATGTTGACGGAAGATCAGAATAGAGCGGGGGAGGAGAATCTCCTGAACCCTTCTTAACCCCCAACAAGGTGCGGCCACGTGAGCTCGTGCTTTTCCCCGGGACTGTTTCGTGGTGTCTGAGTTCTTGCAACAAGCTTGTGTTGCTTTTACAAAAGCAGTTTATTGATTTAAAGACAATTGGGTGTATGCTTCGGGAACATTCTATGTCAGTGATGCCTCAACTCTTTAGAAACGGCAATCGGGGCCCAGTATCTTGAGACTTACGTTTTGTTATAAAAGTCAGTACCGATCATCATCTTCCTCTTCTCATACCCTGATTTCGAAATTTCATTCAGCCTGTGTCCGCAGCTCCTAGGAGCCTTGATGCGACCGTTGCGGCTGGCGGGGTGGGGACCGGGGCCCTGGTTGTTTGCTGGGAGGCGGGGACCTTGCCCACGGCTTCCTGTCTGGGTCGTGGTGGGGAGGCCGCGGGGAGGCCTTCACGCCCGTCCTCACCGCCACCCTGATGGGGAAGCCCTGCTGTCCGGGCAGGGATGCCTGTGGTGGGAGCTCGGAAGTGCAGAAGGGGTCGGAGCACTCTCCCTGCACAGGCTGGAACTCGCCAGCGATCCCGGGGGCCCTCCGTGCTCTGATAGGAGGGTGGGAAAGAAGCTAGAACCAGCGCAGGGGAGGGAGTCCCACGTGCCCTTTGAGCTCTTTAGTTTCGGGGAAAGACACGATAGGGGATTCTTAGAAGATTCTCTTCCAGGCTGAGAATAGACTTGTGGGACCAATAGGTAGGAAGGACCCAGAGGCAAAATAACGTAAGAAATGTGAGGGGAGCTTTCCTGGCCTTGGGGGAGGGAGGGCCGCTGGCCTGGGCCTGGACAAGAGCCCTCCGAGCGAGTGGGGCCACCGTGGACAGCAGCTGCCTCCTCCCCAGTGTTCGGAGGCCGGCACTCGGTCCCCCTCCCCGGCTGAGGGTCGGGGTTTTAATATGGCTCCTGTTTAACTTGGGGACCGTGGAGCCCAGTGTCAGGGGGGATGGCCCGGCGCACATCCGGGGTTGGCTCACCTGGGGTCCTGGGAGGCAGCCCTGGGAAGGCAGGCGGGCAGGTGCTGACCGTCACTCGGGAAGGTGCACTCGGGTCGGAAGGCCGTGGATTTGCAACCCTTCCCCACCAACAAAGCACAGTTACAGACCTGCCTTGGTCAGAGGGCCGGCTTCCCCAACACGGAGCCCCGCCCTGGCCCGTCGGGGATGCCAGGGTGCCCCGCCTGGGGCCAAGCCCCCCGTCAACCCAGGACGCCACTGGGTTCCCTCACAGGGACCCGCTCCAGACCAAGGGGGAGGCCGCAGTGGGCTGCGGGACAGATGTCTGCGTTTTGCTCGGACATTCGGGTTCTGGGAGGAGGCCTGGCGTCGGGGCAGCACGGAGGGCGGGGCCTGGGGCCGGGGGAAGTGCCCTGACCCCAGGTGCAAGCACGGACGGGGGCGTGAGTAGCAGAGCCAGCCTCCCAGCCCAGCTGCTCAGACTCCAGATTCCGACCTTTCCGGGCTGCACGCTTGCTCCTTATATCGGGACACGATGACAAGAATGACAACCACCGGGGCGCCTGGGTGGCACAGAGGTTAAGCGTCTGCCTTCGGCTCAGGGCGTGATCCCGGCGTTATGGGATCGAGCCCCACATCAGGCTCCTCCGCTATAAGCCTGCTTCTTCCTCTCCCGCTCCCCCTGCTTGTGTTCCCTCTCTCGCTGGCTGTCTCTATCTCTGTCAAATAAATAAAATCTTTAAAAAAAAAAGAATGACAGCCACCGCTGAGGCTGACCGCACGGTTTGCGCAGGGCAGTTCCACCAGCTGGGCCGTCAGAGGCCGGGGGACACGAAACGTCTTTCTTAACCCAAGTCAGTAAGGCCGGGCCGGGTCGTGGACCCCGACGGTCATGCACTTGTTCACGGGGAAGGAGGCAGGGACCCCGGGACCATGAAGTGTGCCCCACCGCAGAGGGACAGGTGCTGACAGCACTGAGTGCAGGCGTTCCAGCCAGGTCGGTGCCACGATCCTGGTGCCCTGGGAAGCACGGGGCAGTGTTTGGAAGGACACTGGCTCTGAGGACACAGGGCTGACCCCTGTCACTGTCAGTGCCACCTCGGGAGCTGGGGACGCCGGGGAAACCGCCTTCTTTACAGCCCAGAGAGCGTCCAGCTTCCCGTCTACACCAGGGCCCAAGGCTAGACCAGCATTTCGCAGAGTACTGGCGCGGGAAGGCCTGGGGGCTGAGAGGTGGTTGTAGGTAACTTCCTGACATTGCCCTTGGGACACGTCAGCCAGCAGGTAGTGAAATCGGTGAGCAGCTCACGCCCCGAGTTACGTGGGGTGGGTGGGGGGAGAAACAAGCATTGTGGGGACATCTCAAGGGCAGAAAGCACCTCTGTGAAACCCTGGACATACGCATGTGTGTGTCACGTCTCCAAGCACGGGTCTCGTGGAAGTTTTAAAAGACTGTCTAGGAGCCGTCTGGGTGAATTTATTTTTTACATCATTTGTTTTACATTTTATAGTTCATGCCGATTTTCCGCATCCTGCCTATATACATTGAATTTTTTACTGAAACTTCAAGTTAAACTAAAATCTTGCTCATATAATTCTAACACAAGTGAATTTAGTGACATTTCCGAGTGAACTTTAATTTCACTGAAACTTGCAACAGAGAAGTCTGTTGAAGTGAAAACGTGCATTGACTCCGTGGTCCCTGGATGCAGGGGTCTGGGCAGCCCTGCCTTGGAGTAAGTGACCCCCGGGGTCTCCTGGGTCACCGGAAGGCCCCGGGGCGGGGGCGGGGGCGGGGCTGGCTGATGGCCGGACCCTCGTCCTGACGTCCTGACGGGGCTTCTGTGTTTCAGGAATCTGGCCAACTGCGAGCGCCTCATCGAGGTGGAGGACATGATGGTGATGGGCCGCAAGCCGGACCCCATGTGCGTCTTCACCTACGTCCAGTCGTTGTACAACCACCTGCGTCGCTTTGAATGAAGCCCATGGGGCCCGGACGGCCAGGGCCAACCCCCGGAGGAGACCCCCTGGACGACCAGGGCCAACTCCCCGCGTGGGGCAACCCCAGCGGTTTGGTGTGAGAGCGCTGTTGTTCCGTGGCGTGTGGGATGCCGTCTGGCCCGCTGTGTTGTTTGATGTGGGCACTGCGCGCTGTGCTCTGCGTGGGTCGCGGCCAGGGCTCCAAGGAAGAGGGAGAGCTACCAGAGAGCGCGATGGGTGCTAAGTGATTATCTCCCTTCAAATAAAAGGCTTGCCTGTGGATTCTGGAATGTGAGATCGTTTTCCCGCTGGTGAATTTGATACATTGGCTTCACAGGGTTACACTGGTTCCCAGGTGTGTTTATCACAATACCCAGAGTTCCCTACCTCCCCACACTATCGTGGGCTCCTCTCCTCCCCCCTCTGGGCCTCTGCCAGGAAGCGGGGGGGATGCTCCATCAGCAGCCTGACACGGAAGACCACGCACGTCTTGGGAAGAAACCGTCTAATCTCTCCCGGGTCCTGGGCAACAGATGACCTTCAAGTCACCCTGGCTCTCTGGGGAGATGAGAAGGCTGTCGCCTGGTCCGAAAGCGCCCCATCCTTCCCGGGAGGCCCCACAAGTGCCTGGCTAAGAATAGGCTCTCAGGAGGTTAACGCTTTTAGGGAAGGACGAGGCCCTTTGTGCAGAGACGTAGTTTTTATTAACATCTTTTTAGGGGATTTGCTGCAGATACGTATGGAAAGTAATTGCGTCTGTACCGTTGACTGTTTGTACATAAAGAATTGTGTCAAACTTCACTTTGGATTTGTTCCTTCTGTTGGGGACATGTGGGGCCTGTGGCCAAGGGGCGTTGCGTGCATTTCCAATGAAACTCTGCTCAACCGCCCCCCATCTGCTTCTGTAGTTAAATCACTGCCCAGAAAGTTGACAGTCACGTTTGCACATTTGTTGGTCCGTCTCCCTCGTCCCTGCTGTTGGGGGAGCGTAAACTGGGAGTCCCCCTCCGCGTGGATGGGCAGGTCCGTGAGAACCGCGGCCAGCAACAGCAGGCCCTGCTGTGGTCCCGTCGGGCAGTGCCGGCTCATGTTTACAGCTGTTTGCACTGGGCTTCCAGCAGAACGTTCTCAGATTCCACAAATGTACCCACTGGCTTATTCAGGAACCCTTTTCCAACCAGGGTGGATTTTAGGCACAAACTTCTAGAATTTCCCTTTAAGGAGCTAATACATCTTCAGCTCATGCAATGGACTCCAAACACCACAGCCTCCGTTCCTTCACAGACTCACATGCATGTTCCTTGTGTTCAGGGGGAAGAGCTCTCTGCGGTGTGAGGGGGGACGTGGTGGGACCTCTCGGGGGTGTGAGGGGGGACGTGGTGGGACCTCTCTGGGGTGTGAGGGGGGACGTGGTGTAGCTCTCTGGGGTGTGAGGAGGCACAAGGTGGGAGCTCTCTGGTGTGAGGAGGGACGTGGTGGGACCTCTCGGGGGTGTGGGGGGGATGTGGTGGGAGCTCTCTGGGATGTGAGGGGGGATGTGGTGGGAGCTCTCTGAGGTATGAGGAGGGACTTGGCAGAGCTTGCCAGGAGGGTGAACAGAAGTCAGGAGATTTGCTTGTTGGAGTTAAAGTTTGGTTTTCCCCGAAGTGGGAACTACTCTCTCTCTCTCTCTCTCTCTCTCGTTCTTGGAGGCTTGGGAAGGTGATCCCTATTATTAGCAAAGACACGGTGCCTGTTATTTATTTTTTTCTTCCAAACTGCAGCTTAGGTTTTCATACCTAAAGCCAATTTGGGAACACCAGGGCTCTATGAAAAGCATTTCTATATGTTACTGAGTATTCACACATGTTAAGTGGGGCTCTCCTGAAATGCAGACGTGGCCTTGCACCTTTGCACATAAAATACAGCAGATCCTGCCAACAATTTCTCTTAAGCTGGAGGAATGGTGTTCTTCATGTCTCACGTTCAGAATAACACGGACTAGATATCTTTAGGTTCTGTGATGATCTCGTCTGCGGTCTTTGGTGAGGGCTCTTATGACTTACTGGGTTTTGAACTTGATTCTCTCTAGGATAAAGCCCGCAGGTTCCAAGGCTGGGGCAGAAAATGCAGGAAGGCAGCACAGTCTGACGACATTTGCAAACCACGGCATTAGATCAGGGTTACGTGAAACTTCCCTCCTGTGGCATCCAATTTCAGGTGCCTTTTCGCCACGGTACAAACGGTTCCACATCTTTTTTTCCCCCTCCCCCAAGAAAATTATTTCTCAGAGTGCTTTTAAGATTCTCCTGCTTTTCCAGATAGAATCCTTCACCTGGCTTTTGTTAAACCTTATTAAGTCTGACCAAATTGGCTTGTGTTTCCCTGATGTGAACGTTTCACCAGAGCCAAGATGGGTTTTAGCTTTTCTGACAGCTGGTGGGTTATTTCTCAAGGCAAGGGAGAGCTCATAAGCACTTTCTGAATATGATACAGCACACGCTGGTTGGAGGAGCACGTACAGGCCAGGTGTTTGGGGAACAGTCTGTTAAAGCCAATGAATTTCGCAAATGGGCGAGATGATGAAAAGTTCTCAGCCTCCCGCCCGCCGCGGTGGGTGCCCGGTAACCGGAGGAGGCAAGCCGGGGATGCTATTTGCAGCCATACCAGCCCTAGAGGACTCCAGGCAATTGGGCACTCAGCTAAAAATGCTGGTAAAGTCAGTCAGTTTGGGGTGGGACATCTTACCAACCCAGCAAAATCAGTTGGGGATGGGGTTTCTTGAACTGGTGACAGGTGACCTGTGCATCCTGGCGAATCGATTATACCTGGCGAGATGGCCAACTTGAACCCTCCGCACCCCTTCTCTTCGCCTGCTCTCATCTCTACACCACTATTGACAACGGGCTCCTGCTAAGTGATAGATGTTCTTGGTATGATTATCTGTCTGATCTCCCTTGCTCTTGGAGCCTTTGATCTCTTATCTGTTCATTCTTGGCTCTTCTTTGGCATCAAACAGCCTTCATTGTCCTCTGAAAGAACACGTGAGAAATGCCTCGGCTTGCCTCTTCCCTAGAAAGTGCCAGATAAGGAAAACACCCAGGGAGGAGGGAGTGAGAATGCTGGGATCTCCTGGGTATCCAGGCAGCCTCTGTGGGAGGGAGACGCAAACCAGGCGTGATAAAGAGCTGGAAGGGGACTCCGAAGCAGCAAGGGAGGTGGTGGGGCTGGCGACAGCGGGGGGGGGGGGATGCCCAGCAGCGTTTGGGTCCATCTGGACTCCACAGGGTCATCCCTCCAGTGGAACCAGGGCCGTCACGTAGGCAGGGGTATGCACTTGTCTTTTACAAACCCATACGTAATCACTCACAAGTGTCCCTGGCATGTTTGACATCTTAGTGGTGTTGGCAGGGTTGGACACTTCCTGGTGTCCGTGGCCTCACCCACACCTCCTGGTCCCCTGCCTCACTGGCTGTTTCTTCCTGGTCTCCGGCATGGCCTCCGTTCCTGTATCCATCACTCCTCTGTGCGACCTACATCCCACGCTCTGTGTTCCGTCTCCTACATCGGGGGTTCACAACCCAGGGCAGGCGTGGGCTTTGGGAGTCAGTGGAGGCCCATCTGAATGGGGCGTTTCACCTCCCTTGGCCCCTCTAAAATTAGCTCCTTTTCCAGGGTTGGCTACCTCGACAGATGGCAGCGGGATCACTACGTGTTGCCCCCGCTGGGGATCCGGAAGTCTCCCTGCACCTGGGCGTTGTGGACGGGCTGCCCAAGCCGCTCACTGCCCTCCCTGCGTGCTCTGTGAACTAGGCAGTCACGGAAGCCTTGCTGCCAGGGGCCCAAGACTGCTCTCCTGGTCAGTGTCCTGGAGCATTAGAGGTGTCAGTGCTCCCCCGGATTCTGTTTTGAAAAATCTCAAGTTTACAGGAGCGTTGGAAAAAGAGTTCGGTGAACATGCATGTTCCTTTGCGTTGTTAACACTCTGCCGCATTCCTGTTCTGTCTCTGGTTTGCTGAGCCGTTTGGTGGTAAGCTACGGAGATCATGACACCCACCCCGAAGACTTAAACACACACCCACCAAGAATAGGGACGTTCTTAGCACACATGTCCCTCTAATGCACAGGCTGTATTCCAGTTTCTCTAATTGTCCCCACGTGGCTTTCATGGCTGTTAAAAAATGTAAAAAAACTCCAGGGTCCAAAGTTCACATGTCACCTTGGTTGCCCTGTCTCTCCCGCGTCTTACTCTAGAACAGTCCCTGCACATTTCGGTTATTGTCTATTTTCCGTTCAACTCTTTGGAGGAGCCCAGGCAGGTTGCTCCCAGGCTCTGCCCCACGCTGGGTGTTCCTGGCCCCTCCCGACTCGACCCAGGTGAGACCAGCTTGGCACAAGTACGCCCAACATGGTGGCATGTGAGGGGCTGGCACTGTGGGCTTGGCTGCTGTGGCCATGGGAAGGCCGACTGCACCAGATGCCCTTAGACCATTGATGGCTGAGTTTTATAATCTGTAATCATACTGAGCATTGAAAATGTGGTTTTTAAATTTCATGTAAACTCATGGATTCTTGGTGTTTTTCTCGGTTTTGTTCACGTGTCGTCCTTGGTGTCGTGCTCGCATGGTTCAAGTTCTGCCCACAGGCGAACAACAGCTCTGCAGCCCATTCCGTGGGTCCCTGCCAGTCTCCGGGCACCTTCCTGCTTTCGGGCCATGGTGTTCCGGGCTGACCTTTGACCTGACCTAGGAATCAGTCATTTCTTCAAGAAATCCGGCCTCTTTCAGTGGGCGGTCCTATTTATCCATCAAGATTCGGGTGCTGGGTGTCGCGCATCGAGGCCCCTTCGGTGAACGCGGCTAAGACATTCTGTGTAGAGATGCCTCAGGGACAGCAGCCCCCCAATTCAAATCCAACATGGCAGGATTCATGTGTCCTGCCCTCCATTCTGTACTTACATTCCTCTTTATCGTCTTATTCCCAACAGTTTCCACGTATGTATGCATTTCTTCTACAGGACGCAGACCACGGGTCATAACTTGAAGCTGATGCCGGCAGCCCTCCCTCCCTCCGGAGACGGCCTCCAGGCGCACAGAATATCCGATGCAAGGACTCAAAGTTACTCCTGTGATTGGGTACACAGAACGTCAGATTCAAAGTTACTCGTTTTGTTTTCTCTCTGAAGTCACTGTACGAATTTGATCACGGTTAGGTTCATTTGTTTCTCTTTATATTCAGTCGAGGGTTCATTTCCATTATTTTATTTCATTTTCTGGGTATGTACGTTGTTGACCTAACTCAAAAGTCAAAGCCATATGGAAAGGTGTATTTCCGTTCTTTGTCCTCCGTCCACTCCTGCTCTGCTTAAGCTCTGGTTTATCCGTCCTGTGTGTCTGTCTTTCCTTCTGTTCCCTCTCCCACGACAAGAAGCAAATGCATACCTGTTTTTATTTTCTGTCCTTTCTTACACTGCAGATGGCACGGCACATACTCTGTGCACATATCTCATGGCATATACTCTCGTGGCACGTGGTCTCGTGGCACACAGTCTCGTGGTGCATACTCTCCATGGTGTATGCTCTTGTGGGGCATGCTCTCTGTGGACCTTGCCTTTCATTTCTGTGCAGCTGTTTCCTGCCCGGGACAGGTTGGCCGCGGGGTCCTCCAGCACACGCACGGTGTTTTCCTCGGGAGCATGTGGCCACCGGCACCGCGCTCCTGGGACAGTGCTGCGGAGCGTGGCCTGTGGGTGTGTGGTTCACGGTTGTGCGGGCGTCTCTTGGTGGTGGAACCCCAGAGGCAAGATCGCTGGGTGGAAGATCGACACCTGTCTGGTCAGCAGTGGTCAAACCGCTTCCACGGTGTGGGGCCATCCTGAACTATCACCAGACATGTGGGAGAAGCCCTGATGCCCCCCAAGCGAGTGTTGCCAGCCGTGAGAACTGTCGGTCCCCAGGGTGGCAGGTGGCATCAGCGTTGTTTCAATCTATAGTTGTCTTGCGAGTGAACATGAGCGTGTTTTTGTGCGTAGGGGCCATTTGTGCTTCTCCTCCTGTGATCTCCCTCTTTTCATGTCTGTGTCCATTTTTCATTTATTCCCCTTGATTTTAAGAGCACTTGACCTGTGAGGAGGATTTCCGTGGCTCCTCATCTCGGTTTCTCTGTCCACTCTGCCCCAGAAGTGTGTCTGGTTCATATCACTTCTCACTCAGATTACAACCATCACCTCCTAAAACTGGCCACCGTTCTCTGCACGGCCCCCAGGAAAGCTCATCACATCACCTGCACCGCATGGGTTCTCATGTCCTCGGCACAAGGGGCCTCGAAGGCCACCTAACTTGGCGTGCGTCCAGCCCCAGCTCACCCCCTTGCCCCATCCTCCCCATCCACCCGACTCTCCTACCTGGTGCTCAGAGCTCAGTCTACATGTCACTTGCTTGGGAGGCCTTCCCGGACGCCCTCTGCGTCTCTGCTCCTGGAGAACCGTGTCATGTATGAACCACCTTATTCCATCGCGGGACCGCGAGCTCCGTGAGGGCAGAGGGGCCTGCCTCTCTTGGGGGTCCCCGTGGCCTGACAAGTGCCTGACACATAGTAGGTGCTCTGTGAGTGCTCTGAATGGATGCTCACGCCCCGGGTTGCTCAGTGCCAGGCGGGTCAGGAGGATTGGGCCGAATGACCCAGTTGTTCAGGGCCCCACGATCGGCCCAAGTTTCTGAAGGCCGAGTGTTTACCTTCGGAATGAATCAGGCACCATTGCCTTTCTTTCTAGCGTCACGTTCTCGTTCAAGATGGCTTCTGTTCCGAGCTCCAGAGACTCCCGGACACCAAGGGGAGGAGGCCCCCGTGTCAAGGTTATGCTCCAGTCGGTGTTTATTCAGCAGGCGCTAATAAATGAAGCCAAAGTAACAAGCTGTAACTTAGCTTCTCCGTTGGGGGAAAGGGTCAGATTTCAGCCCCCAGGGTGCAGGTCACCACCTTGGAAGAGGGATAGTCCTTAGTGTCACCGGGAGACCCCTGTGTCCTTGCTTTCGGTCGTTATCCCGAGCCTGGAAAAACAGAAAATTGAACTGAGTAGAGCAGAGAAGTGCTGGGAACCCAGCCAGAGAGCCCCCCGAGCTGGTGAGGGGACAGCAGGCCGGGGCCCCTCCCCCGCCCCGGCACCCCCAGAACGGTCAGTGGCAGAAACACTGTCCCGCGGAGTGCACGGCACCCTGGCCCAGCGTCGTGGGGCCCTCCGCATCTGCCGCTGAGCACGCGTGGAGCCCTGGAGCACGCTGCTCGTGCAGGATATCAGATATCGGGGTGTGCACTGAGAGCAACCCTGGGCCGAGAGCAGGTGCACGGCGGTCCCTCGCCTGTCGACACGGCCAGCACTGCACGGCCCGTTGGAAAATTTGGGGGCCACCATTTACCAGGCCACGTTATCACGTTAATCAAGGCTTTGATGTCACCAGGGCAGGTTCCTGGCAAAGCTAACTGTGAAGCGGGGGTCGTTGGTCACCGTCTGCAGAGGGTTAACAGATCGGCAGTGACCTTGCCTTGCCCTGGTGTTTCCCTCCTGCCCCCAGGCAGGGTTGGGTGGTGCACAGACCCCCATCCCCCTAGGGATGGTGCTCCTGCCCCACACCGTGCCCTGTGCCCCTCTGCGGTCCTCCTCTGGGCCAAGGAATTTCACTCCAAAGGAGATCTGTGTGTTTCTTTGTTACTTTATCCAGAGGCTTCCACTGACCTGAGCAGGGTGACTCAGGGGAAATGGGGTATTTTCAGCCAGGGGCCATCACAGCTGCTGTATCAAGTGTCTTTGGGCCAGTGCATTTCATGACAGGTGTGTTTTTATTCAGGAAAAAATAATGCACTTAATTTAGAGAATGGACTTCCCTTCCAAGAACATGGCCCTTTCCCCCCACCCACCCCAGCCACCAGTGGAACCCGAGGTGAGGGGGACTGCCATGTTCCCTATGGACCGACAGCCGACCCGGCTCTTCTCGTCTTTAATGAGTACGTGAGCTCCCTGGGCCCCGCTTCCCATCTCCCAAGTGGGTGCCAGCCCTGCCCTGCGAGCCTGGAGGTCTGGGGGCTCGCTGAGGCCGGCTCGGGCTGGGCGCTGGGGTCCCCGTGGGCTGGAGATGTGAGGACAGATGCACAGCGGATGGACCCTTGCCATATGGAAATCGTTTCCTATACCCTTTTAAAATGAATTCTACTGAGACAAAATTAACACCCTCTTAAAAACT
This sequence comes from Ailuropoda melanoleuca, assembly GCF_002007445.2. Lineage (NCBI taxonomy): Eukaryota > Metazoa > Chordata > Mammalia > Carnivora > Ursidae > Ailuropoda > Ailuropoda melanoleuca. Next base: position 462,078 of record NC_048234.1, read on the forward strand.
AATTTGGCGAAGTAATACATGTGCAAAGAGTAAAAGGTGAAATTGTGCTAAAAGATCCATCCAGCCTCCCCCCACCCCCAGGGGACATCCTCACAGTTCCCTCTTCCGCGGATTTCCCTTAGTATTTACCCGTGCTTCTAGCTGGCGTTGTTTTACTTTTCTTTCTCGATTTTCCCTTAGGATAAGTCTGCGGATTTCCCACAGTGGGGGGTGGGAGCTTGGCTCTCTCGCTCTGCGACCCCCTCCGGTCCAGCGTGCTCACGTCACAGCATGGGTTAAAGTCACGGCCTTCTGCGGGCTCTGCAAGTACCGTTCGACTCCAACCTTCGCCAGCTGGATTCTTTTCTCCTTCCCTAGACCTGCCGTGGCGTCAAAACACAGTCACAAGTCCTGTGACCCCACTTCCGCCAGGAGGGGGAAACTGATCCCCACTCTACTTGAATACGGTGACTCGATTCTAGGGAAGAGACGTGCTGGCACTGGGTCACACGGCCGTGGCTTCCTCTCCCCCGCAGGGCATGTCCGCGCAGTCCTGGGCCGCTGTGTGCCGGGTCTGGCCATCTGAGTCCCCCGTGTGGGGGAGACGGTGTCCAGATGCCAGGGGAGGGACGGATGTCTGCACCCCAGCTACTGGAATCTTCGAGGGACCCCAGCCCCAACCACCAAGTGAGACACCGTAGCTGAGCCCAGTCCACCTCGAGAACCACGAGAGATAATAATGATAGTAATAGTAATAACGTGATTGTTGTTTTGTGCACTAAGTCAGGGTTGGTTCCTCAATAGTTATTGGGGAACACTGTCCCCCACTGACGGCAACTTCACCTTGCAGTTGCTCAGACCCAAACCTGGGAGCACTTCCGATCCCCTCTTTCTGTCACACGTCACAGCCAATACGTCAAGAAACACTTTGGCTAGGCCTTCAAAGTTCACCCGAGTCTGACCACCTCGCAGGGCCTCCAAGGCCGGCCCCCCGTCCAAGCCCCCATTACGTCCTGCCCTGGGGCATGGCTGTGGCTCTCCACCCTCTCGGTTTATTCTCAACACATAAGGGGAATTTTCCTGCCAACTGGTAGGTCAGGGCATGCCACCCTGCAGCGTCCTGGCCCCTCAGACCCTCTGACCTCGCCCTCTGCCCCCTTCTGCCCAGCCCGCCTCAGGCCCTTTGCACAGGCCATTCTCTCCATCGATTTGCTGGAACCGATAATTACTGTGTGTCTGTTACTTGCTTAGCGTTTCCCCCAAGTGCTTCAATGCTTCCGGACGCTATTCTCTGAACCGCAGGCACGCCGTTTCCTCCCGTTGCTCGGGTGCCCGTCTCCGTCAGCGGTCACCTGCCGTGTCCCGTCAGCACCTGCCTGTGTGGAGCCTGTGGTCCCGTTGCACATCCTCGTGCTGGGTGTCCTGCCTCGTGGGCGGACGCCCGGCCAGAGCGAGTCTGAACCATTCTTTCCACTCTCATGCCTCACTGGTCTCCGGGCCCCACGGGCGGAGGCCCTGCTGCTCACGGCTGTGCGCAGACGATTCAGAAACCGCGGCCACTCAGTTGTCCGTGAGAATTGCCTCCCTGCACGACTTCTGTTCACTCAGGGTGCTTGGAATTTGCGGTGACGCATCTCAGTGTGAGTTTTTATTCATTGTGTGGGGCACACAGCGGGGCCTTGCAGCCTGGAGACCCCTGGTCTTCGTTCTGGAAAGCCATACCCTTTCAGCCAGAAGGCCCTGCTCTCTCTGTAGGGACCCTCCTGGCTGGACACCGGACTTCTGGGACTCGTCCTTGTTCTGATCTTCCTCAGTTACTATTATTTTTAGGTCTCTTTGCCTTTTGTTTTATCTTCCAAACTGTCTTGTTAAGCGTTTTGTTTTATTCTTACTCCCCTTCGAAAATGCGTCCAAACTGTTTTCTCGGTAAGTCCTTACCAATAGAACCCACGTCTTGCTCAGTGGCTCGAACATCTTTACTCCTCTGACGGAATTCTTCGAAGGATCTTTGCGTCCATGTTTCTTCCTCTCCCTGCACAGCTCTGTCCTCTGGATCCTCTCTGGTGGCTGTCTGGGTCTCTATCTTCAAGCTGACACCTGGTGGTTCCGGACACCCACTCTGCCTGAGCCTGACCCCCTGGGCAGGTGAGGGAGGCCATGGGGCGGGACTTGTCCACGGAGTGGGGGACACTTGCACAGGTGATTTCAGAGCTGGGAGCCCTCTCCCTGGGGGCCGGGCAGCCCCTGGGGACCCTCTGCACCGGCCGTGGGGGCAGGCAAGCCCGTGGAGCCATCCATATGCCATCAGAAGCAGGAGGAGGAAGGGGTCCCGCCACCCCCAGTGCACGCTGCCTACCTTGATTTTAGGGCCGGGCCTCGAATGTTCCTGCAGCCTGGATCCTGGGCCTCCCAGGTCAGAACCTAGAGCTCTACAGGCTGGTCCCCTCTGCTCGTGGGGGCCCCAGGTCTCGGTATCTTCCAGACACCCATGGGACCCGCTCATCCATGCTGGGGAGCGAGCAGCCTGCCACGTCGTCTCAGAAGCTGGGTGTCTTTTAACACCAGAATTGTGTGTGCTGTCCAAAGAGAAGGGAGATTGGTTGAGGCAAGCAGTGCATGGGCGGGACGTGCACCCGTGCTCGGTGCACACACCCCTTCCCCGAGGGGCCGGCACCTCTCGCCCCCGGACGGGCACAGTGCCCGGCTCACGGAGTCGACAGAGTCAGGGGGTGAGCCGTGCCTGCCGTCTGAGTGCTTGAGGGAGGGCACATGTACTAGTATAATTTTGGGGTGTCTTTGACTATGGGTGCGGGGGGCACAGGTAAACAGCCCTGCTCTGTGCCCTGAAGGAAAAAGCAGGCTTCGGGGGGCTTCTCCTGGGAAGTGCGCCGGTCCGAGGGGCTCGGCCCTGGACTGGGAGGGGCTGGGGAGTCCCTCTGGTCTTCGCGGCTCTGGCACCAGCTAGCGGGGTGCCCAGCTCAGCCTAGAACATTCTTTCTCCCTGGCACGAACCCATCTCTCTGCAAATGGTCATTCTGTGTCCCCATAGGCCCCCGCTAAAGTTTTCTTCCGTCCACTCCTGCCTGTACGCCTCTGTTTCAACACTGACATCCCTCTTTCATTTGTCCCAAAGAGACCTGGGTTCTAGTTCCCACTTGGCCACCGATTGCCTGGAAATAGCTTGGACTTGGGGCCTAGACTCGAGTGGCCCAGGCTCGAACCCCAGCCCTGCATGGGTTGACCACGTCCCACAGGCAGGTGTGGGGCCCCCACAGGTCTGCCCCCGCCTGTCCCACGCAGACACAGCAGTGGTGCCTAGCTCGGGCCTCGGTGGGGCCAGACAGGCGGCGGGGTGGGGGCAGCCTGGCTCGCAGCTCACAAACGATGGTTGCTGGCTGCAACCTTTACCATCATTCCGCTGGAAACCCTTGCACAGACTTGTTTCTCCAGCACGACCGCGCCGCCGCGGACTGGGGCGCCTGGCCTGTGAGGCTTCTCAAAGGGCTGAGGCAGAGGAAATGCGATCTGGCTGACTTTGTTTGTGGCCTCCCCGGGCCTCCTAGCAACAGGCAACACAGCAACAGGGGAGAGCACTTCCCTTGGGCTCAGGGCACTCGGTTGCATTTAAAAAATGCCATTCGGCTTGAAACCCCCGAACCATTCTCTGTCACACGGAGGACCCTGTGGCAAGCGTGGTCTTTGATCCCGTCTGTGCTGGTGGCGGGTCTCCCACAGATTTGTGCGGGCGTTGCCAGCTCTGGGCCTCCCTTCCCGCCAGCCTGGGAGCTCTCACACCGGTGACAGGGTGTCGCCATGGCGCCCTCTCGCGGAGCAACGCTGTCCTTGCCTTGAGTGCCTGTTTCTGTTTCTTTCTTTTTTTTTTAAAGATTTTTTTTTTAAAGATTTTATTTATTTATTTGACAGAGATAGAGACAGCCAGCGAGAGAGGGAACACAAGCAGGGGGAGTGGGAGAGGAAGAAGCAGGCTCATAGCAGAGGAGCCTGATGTGGGGCTCGATCCCATAACGCCAGGATCACGCCCTGAGCCGAAGGCAGACGCTTAACCGCTGTGCCACCCAGGCGCCCCCTGTTTCTGTTTCTTAATCACAGTTTGGGACGCGCCCCGGAGATAAAAATTGGTCATTATCTCATTTTCAATCCTTGGGACTATAAGGCTTGGTCTTCGCCATCTAAGATTCCACCTGGGGGGCTCCTGGGCTCAGAGGGCTACTTTCACGGGAGCGCCCGCCGCGCTGGTGCCGTGGGGAGGGCAGGCCTCCCTGGGGCACAGGCCAACTGTCCTGCGTGGGGGGGCCGCAGTTAGGACTCAGAAAGACTGCCTGAATCACCGTTCTGTGCCGGCCCCAGCTCACCTGCCCCCAGCTGGGCGTGCTGACAGTGCCGGGGGAGGTCAGAAAATGCCACCGGGAGAACTGCCACTTTGGCATAAGGATTATTTTGAGCTGAAAGCAATTGAGAAGCAAAAGTTCTTTGCCTTCCCTTATCTGCCTAAAAGCAGGGCATACATCTCCGTTTGAGAGAGGTGCCCCTGTGTACCAGGAAAGGAGCTTGTTATCACGAGATTGGGGGTCACACCAAAACAAATCTGCATCAACAGACCTTCCTAAAATAACGCTTATCTTCCATTAGTCCCCCCGTATATTTTAGTCACTTCCCCACAATTTATTGCCCTTTCTTAAATGGCACTAAGCCCCCAAATGGAGGCTTCTTTGAGTCTTTACGTCTTTTTTGTGAAGCTCCCATGCATGTGAAAGTATGAACGTCGATAAAAATGGCATGCCTGTTCCCCTGCGACTCTGTCTTTGCCTGTTTAATTTGCAGGTCCCTGGGTACTGGACGTAAGAGGGTAGAGGGTAAATTCTCCCTCTCCTTCAACCCAGTGTGGTGTTAGTTGTGACAAGGGTGGGAGGTGGGTCAGCAGCCTTTGCTCCACCTCCAGGGCACCCCTTGCTGCTGGTTCAACCCTTGAATGTGACTATTTTATCGGGTTCAGCAGGCGTAACCACGGTGCCCCACAAACGGCCAAAGACAAGAAGCCAAGCGTACAAAGAGCCCAGTACACGCTTGGCCCCACGTCATCTTGACTTTCAAGTGGCTTGATGTGCTCTGTGAAATGTTAATGCTCCAGGGTGAAATCCAAGCCGCTTTATCCTCAGAGCCCCCGGTGCCAGTGGTGACGGTGAGTGGTGAGCCAGGCGTTTCTTCTCCCAGAGCACAAGGGATCTATTCAACAAACTCACGGTTGAGGACAAAAAGCTATTCTTGTATCAGATCAGCGAGGGAACTGGTCCAAGGGCAACGACGATTTGAGGCTTAGGTCCCGTTTCCTGTGCAGAAGTGAGCCCTGAGGGGAGACCCCCGGTGAGACACGGCCGGCACCTGCGAAGACACAGCGCTTCAGACACTTCAGTTCCTCTGCAGCTCAGGGGTGGGCCTGGGAGCCCACAGGTGGACAAGCATCCCCGGGGGGCTGTGCTGCACAGGGCTGCCCAAATTCCAGAAACACTCAACGGCTTCCGCAAGATGACTGGCACACGCCGTTAAACCTGCCAGGAGCACAAAGCCAGACTCGGTAGTAAAGGAGAATAAACATATTCACATGTTCCAGGGTGTGGCCCATTCACACTCTCCCTGGCCCACGTGCCTGCTAGCTCATAGGTATTTATGGACACTGCCCATGCGTTTGGCATCCAGAACTGTACTTTCTAATAGAACGTTAAGAAAGAGCCATTATTTTTGCAATGAACAACTCCACGGTCAACATGTAACACAATTCACAATGAATAACATCGTTCCTACCGTGCAATGCTAATTTTAAACTGTCTCTTACAGCTCCCAGGATCAGGCCAGCCTGCCCAGCTTCTGCAGAAGGCCTGGCTGGCACCCGTGCCTGCTGTGGTCCCTCGTCTCCTGGAAACTCGGTCCTCAGATCTGGACGTTTGATAGTCTCCTCGTCCGGGACAGAGGCAAGTGCTGTGTCTGGATGTACTCTGCACGCTTAGGGACCTGTTCTTTAGAAACTCTGTTAAATACACAATTTATGTGGGAAAAGAAAGCCCTTCAAGAAAAGAAAGCCTTCCCACTTGACTTTTCCTGGAAAATTCTGGTATTTTCATTAGGAAATGCCATCCGTTGTAATCATATATATATATATATATATATATATATATATATATAAATGTTTTGGCACTCATTTATCTAAATAAAAAGATCACTGACTGGTTATTTTGTTCCAGAAGCTCCTCTCAGTCTTAGCCAAACTTCGTCTTTAGAGCAATTTGCAGTGAATGTAGTACGCACTAATTACGGTTATATACTTTCCTGTGACCAATGTAAGATGAAATGATGTCAAAAACAATGATTTTCGGGGCACCTGGGCAGCTCAGTGGGTTAAGTGACTGCCTTCGGCTCAGGTCGTGATCCTGGGGTCCTGGGATTGAGTCCCGCATCAGGTCCCTGCTCAGTGGGGAGCCTGCTTCTCCCTCTGCCCCTCCCCCTGCTCGCGCTCTCTGTCTCTCAGATAAATAAAATCTTAACAAACAACAATGCTTTTCTTGGGCATCATCTTAGCAGAAGCCTACTTCCTTCTCCCCCGTGTAGAGGAGATGTGTTTTCCCCTGACGCAGAGAGCAGCAAGAGAGGACCGCTTTCTCCTCGCTGCTGGACTCGGGGGCCAGTGTTGTTCCAGTGACCCCAGGACCAGCGACACAAACACACATGTTCCCATCCTGGTTGCAGCCTGCGACGGCTCTGGGGCTCCTGTTAAGGTCCTGTCCTGCAGGTCCCACACATTCCTTAACGAGGCACCGGGGAGAGATTTTTTAAATCGTCTGATAAAACAATATGCAACAGTCAGTGTGTTTTGGTGTATTTTTACCAAACAACTCAGCAGAATATATGCTGTTTTCACTTACATTAGATTCCCCCTACGGTTTTCAAGTGAAATACTTGCTTTTTAGTAAAGACTGAAATTCAAAGTTGCTTGCAAGATGAATAAAAGGATTTTAAGAGATTATAAAAACTTTTTTTCCTGTGAAGATCGCTGGGTCTGATTCTTCAGTGTCTAGCTAGACAGGGAATTTGAGAGTTAAATAGAAGTGGAACAATTTTTTTGTGGGTAAGGGGAAATATATCATGGGGCGAGGGCTGAGTCATAATGAACAAATAGGAAATTCCACCAGGGAAACGGAAATTGTTTAGAAAAGTAACCAAGTGATTGAATCCTTATTTATTTATTTATTTATGTATTTGAGAGAGAGAAAGAGAAAGCAGGAGAGCACAAGCAGGGGGAGGGCAGGCATAGAAAGAGGGAGAAGCAGGCTCCCCGTTGAGCAGGGAGCCCCGCACGGGGCTCGATCCCAGGACGCCGGGATCCTGACCCGAGCTGAAGGCAGACGCTTCACTGATAGAGACTCCCAGGTGCCCCAAGTGATCGAATCCTAGTACTAAAAGTCCAATATTGGAAATATAAAGTCACTGGGTGGTCTTACAACAGAATGGAAATGACAAAAAGAAGAGAGAAAAAAATATGGACAAAAATGGGACATGTTTTTGGGAAAAATGAAGGCCCCATGGGAGGGGCACAGGACGGGGGTGGCAGAGAGAGGGAAATCTAGTTCTCAGGGCAAACCCCTCTTACGCGATTTAAGCGGTGGTGTTTTTTAAGTTTAATAATTGGACGTTTGTACTTCTTAATCCTCCTAAGTTTTTGGCCATCAGCGTGCATCCCGTTTAAACAGGAAACACGTGCGTGCTGTCTGCGGCGTCCCCAGCCCTGCCTCGGGATTCTGGCGGAGCAGGTCCCAGGGCTTCCACAAAGGGTTTCAGGTGGATGCCGATACGGACCGCCGGTTAGGAGCCACCGTCCCCCAGTGTCTGCTGTTCGATTCACCTGCTGAACACAGTACCTGCCTGGCGAGTGATGTTCGTCTGACACCAAGCACCTGAAAAGAGGGACGAGGAGTATTTATTGACCACTACCATGTGACGGCCCTGTGCATACATATCCTTTCATGCACACGGTGCCCCGTGAGGTAGGTATTGTTGTGTTTATGTTCACAGATAAGGAAACTGAGGTGCAGAGAAGCAGGTGTCCAAGATCCCCCAGGTGCTATGAGGCTGAACTGGATTCCTTTGTTCTTATCTGAGTCTAGTTGACACACAGTTACGCTAGTTTCAGGTGTACCACATAGTGCTTTGACCTCTCTATACCTGAGGCTGCGCTCGTCACCCGGCACCACACGAGGCTGTCACCGTGTCACTGACTACGTTCCCTATGCTGTGCCTTTTATTCCGGCGGCTTACTCCTTCCATCACTGGAAGCCTGGTCCGCCCGCCCCCTCGGCCCCTGCAGCCCACCGCTCCCTCTCCCCTCGGGCAACCGTCAGTTTGTTCTCTGTGTTTACAGGTCTGATTTTGCTTCTTGTTTGTTTATTCATTTGTTTTTTTTTATTCCACTTATGAGTGATATCATAGGGTAGGTGTCTTTATCTTATTTCCCTGAGCATAATACTCTTGAGATCCATCCATGTCACAAATGGCACGATCTCGTCCTTTTTTATGGCTGTGTAATATTCCGTGTGTGTGTGTCTGTGTGTACCCACATCACATCTTCCTTATCCATTCACCCATCGATGAACACTTGGACTGCTTCTGTACCTTGGCTATTCCAAACAATACAATTCACATAGGGTGCAAATATCTTTTTGAATTAGTCTTTTTATTTCCTTTGGGTAAATACCCAGAAGTGGAGTTATGGGAATAGATGGTGGTTTTACTTTTAATTTTTTTAAAAAAGATTTATTTATTTTAGAGAGAGAGGCAGAGAGATCGAGTGTATGTGAGTGGGGGGAGGGACAGGGGAGGGAGAGAAGCAGGCTCGCTACTGATCCTGGAGCCCGACCTGGGGCTCCATCCCACGACCCTGAGATCACGATCTGAGTCAAAATCAAGAGTTGGAGGCTGAGCCACCCAGGCGCCCCATTACTTTTAACTTTTTGAGGACCCTCCATACTGTGGCCAGAGCGGCTGCACCAGTTTGCCTTCCCACCACAGTGCACGAGGGTCCCCTTTCTCTGCTTGCTTATATTTACCCATTTACTGAAGGATGTGATAAAGGCCCTGGGAGGGTCCGGAGCAGGGGAGCGCAAGTAACGGCCTACGCGTAAGCCATGCTAAAGCTGCTATTGGCTGCGTCATGACGACACAGTGCCCCCCGGCAGGTGGCCTGAGCCTCTCCTGGCACTGATGGTAGGTGGTATATATGTCTTACTAGGTCAGTCTGATATGAATAGACACACAGGCCTGGGCTTTAAAAAGCTCTGCTCAATAAACCCTTCTTAATGAAAGACACTTTTATTTTTATTTTTTTTTAAAGATTTTATTTATCTATTTGACAGAGAGAGAGGCAGCGAGAGAGGGAACACAAGCAGGGGGAGTGGGAGAGGAAGAAGCAGGCTCCCAGCAGAGCAGGGAGCCCGATGCAGGGCTCGATCCCAGGACCCTGGGACCGCGCCCTGAGCCGAAGGCAGATGCTTAATGACTGAGCCACCCAGGCGCCCCTGAAAGACACCTTTAGATGTGGTTCTGGGCTTCTGGGGTTATGTAGCACCCTCCTTCTCAGGTTCAAAATGAAGAAAGTGGTCAGAGAGGGGAAGTGACATGTTCAAGAGTCGTTGGCAGAACCAGGAATAGAAGTGCCCCCTGTCCACACCCCCTGTGGCCCCAGGGCTCCCGCCAGTCACGTTGGCAGTTCATTTCAGCTTTGTGAAGGGCCTGGTGAAGTGCCCTACCACCGAAAGCTCTTGTTCTGGGCATTTTGATGCTGAAAATCCACCCTATGAAATCTGCTCCTTGAAAATCACCACCCACTTCCAGTGTAGGAGTATTGCATGCAGTTTTGGACTATAGGTAAACTGGGATAAATCGGGAGCAGAGATGGTGGGATGGAAGAAATGCCGTCACCCGAAGAAGGGTTGGAGAAGCCAGAATAGTCATCCTGGAGGAGAATTCTCGGCCGAGAAAGGGCAGGTGTTTTAAAATATGCAAACGTAGCTCATGCAGAGAAAAACCAGGTTTATCCTGTATGGCCTGAGATGTAAACTAGTGTCCATGCGTGGAAACTACCGGAAGGCTTTTCCAGCACAGCAGTCCCAGGAAGGATTGCCTTGGGAGGTGATGAGCTCCCCATCACTGGGTGTGTTCAAGCCCTGGGCAACCATTTGGCACGGATGCAGCAGAGGATATTCACATCCGACTGGATCAGACAACCTCTCAAGTTCCTTGCAATCCCAAGTATCGGATTCTCTTCAAAGGTACCTCGAAAACTCAAAAGTAAACCCATAGATTTAAAAACCACCAAAATTGCTTCCCAGAGCTCTTTCAGGCAAAATGAAATAAAGGGGAGTAGAACTCTAGTGCCCCGTGCACTACGTGGCTAGGAAGTCTGCAGGAATAGAACTGTGAGCTGTACCTACGTCGTCAGAAATGCACAGTAAACAGGAGCGGGGTCAGGACCGCAGCCGCACCACCAGGAACAGCAAGATAACTAACCGTGTGCCTTCTGCCGAATTCCTATATGGATAATACAACTTATGCTCACTTTCTATAATACCAATGATACTAGCTTTCCCTTTACGACGGCGATACAAAGTCTCCTTTTAAAATAATCATGCTTACATGTAAAAATGAGTGCATTTGCGGGAAAACACCAAAGAACCTTTACAGGTGGTGCATGGCTGGGTCAATGAGTAAGAAGCTGGTACCAGAATGGCTCGGTTTCGGGAAAACACAGCTTTATTCCAACCAATGAAAATCCCCAAATCATTTAAAGCTACCATGCACCTTGCCTGCATATTTGGACTTTGTAAGCTTGGATGCCATGCTTTTGCTAATTTAGCAGATTCTAAGCCTTGTGCTGGATGCGCCATTGATCCCTACCCACAGCCTGGTGCCAGATGGATGCGGAGTGTTTAGTGATGACCAGCTGTTCCACACTTCTTCTGTCGGGCTCAGTCCTTTGCTGGCTTGCATGTGCAAAATAAGGGTTTTCTTTTGAAAAGATTCTCAAGTGCGTGTAATTGCACTGGAAGAGTTCTTTCTCCTTCCTTCTTTCTTAAGCACAGGGAGAGATGCAGCGGCGTCCAGAGTTAGGCCTTCAGAGCGCGGGCTACCAGGAGAGAGGGGCTGTCGTCACTTCATCCCAGAGCTGGTGTTCGGGTTCGGGGGAGGGTCTCAAGGTTTTCAGCCCCTCCACCCCGTGGGGGAGGGCGAGGGTTACCTCTGCACACCGATGCAGATACAAGGGTGACCTACGATCATAACCCACAGAGCTGATTTCATGTATTTTTACCGATTCTATCATGTTTCCAACAGTTCCAGGTAACCTGTGGGTCTGCAAATTGGGGGCGCCCCCAGGGTGGCGCCTCGGACCTGGCGGGCTTTCCAGGACGCCGCCCCCTCCTGTCGCCCACGTGTGGGAACTCCGCGCACTCGGGAGCCGCACGACCTCAAGACCCCAAGTCGGCTCCCGCGCGCGGCTTACAGCCGGACCACAGACGGAGGCCCTGGCTCCTCGCGGCGACCCGAAAGCGGCGATGCTCCGCGCGCTCCTTAAGTAGGCGTTCCGGGGGGGGCGGGACAGGGATATGAATATGCAACACCAGCTCCCCGGCGTACCATTGGACAGGCGGCTGCTTAATATTCATGAGGCTTTGCGAGTCTTCCGGGTGCTCCGACGCCTCGCGAGACCTAGGGGCGGGCCTCACGAGGCCAAGCCTCCTCTGATTGGGTGTCCTTAGAGGGGAGCTGGCCTTCGATTGGCCGCTGTAAAGTGGAGCCGCGGTCCATCACACGGTCGGGAGATTTGAAAGCCCATTTTCTGGTTTTCGGGCTGTGAGGACGACGACCGGTCCGCGTTTCTCCCTCACTGGGTAATTCCTTTATTTTCTACCTGTTAGTGCTTCACCAGTATTACAGCCCTAACGCACGTTTCCCGAGCGCTGTCCTCTCATTCCATAGCCGGACAAGCTGCTCCCGACCCCCGACCCATGACCCCTGACCCCCCGCCGCCCTGGGCGCAGCCGCGCCGGCCTCTTGCGCCTCTTCCCGCGGCGCGGGGTTGGAGGTCCCGTGTCCAGGCCCAACCCGCTGAGCACGAGGGGGCCGCGGCAGGGCCAGGGCCAGGCGCAGGGCCCCGCCCCCAGGCTCGGGGCTGTGGTCGCTGTCCCCTGCTGGTGTCCGCGCGGGCGTGGGAGGTGGGGACAGCCGTGCCCTCAGTCCATGTCCCTGGCCGCCGCTAGGCCGCAGGGTCGCGCCCGCGCAGAGCCGCCCGGCCGCGGCCCCACCCCCTTCGCCCGGGTGACGCGTCCCCGGTTGCCACGGAGACGCGCCGTTTGCCTGGCGGTTCTGCCGGAGCTGCAGGTGGGGTGCGGGCGCCCCGGCGAACGTGTGGTCCGTGGTTCCCGCAGGCGCCGCGGTGAGTGCAGGCCTCCCACCCTCTGGTCTGCGGCCTGGGCCCCGTGCCTGCCCCGGCCGGCCTCCTCTCCATCTCCCCGGGGGTTGCTTGGGTGCGTTTTGAGCCCGCACCCCGAAGTACTCGGGGGGCCGTGGGAGGGTGGGAGCGCCGGGGCCCTGAGGGCCGTGGGCAGGCAGCTGTCCCCGGCGGGCTGCCTGCAGAGCAGGTGGGGTGGTGGTGGGGGGCAGGTGTGGCAGCGGTGTGGAGCAGGTGGACCTCCCCCCACCTCCACCCCCCCACCCCCCCACCCCCACCCCGCAGTCTGCCTTCTAGCTCTTCTTTGTCCTGCGGAGGGTGCATATCACCTGCTGAGTGGGCTCCATACCCAGCTGGAGTGTACAGATGCCACGTGTGTTTGCTTGTTCAGGAAATGTGGCTGGGTTCCTCAGTCTACAGAATGTCCTAAAAGTGAACACTGCCTAGGCCCAGCTATTCTGATGAGTTATATAAATGCATGCCCAAAAGACACGGGTGAGAATAGCATTCTCCCAACAGCCCCACCCTGGAACGCAAATACCCGTACACAGTAGACGAGAAGGATGAGCGCGGTGTAGTCCGTGTCCTGCACAGAAACCCCAACCCGCAGACCACGGCTGCATGGGCAACGGGGACAAATCCTACAGACATAATGTTGAGTGGAGGCGTCAGACGTAACAGTGCATACTGGGCGATTCCGTTTACGTGAAATCCAAAAATACCAAAACTAATTCCTAGTGGTTGTGCTGCGGGAGCACGGGTGGAGGGCGGTGACCAGAAGGGAGCGAGGGGCCGGCTACGCGGATGGGTTCATTTTGTGTGCAGGTGATGGTCTATGCACCTCTGGGTACGTATGTCACACTTGAATAAAAGCTGACATAGAAGGACCAGTTGCTTTCGGCGAAACTGAGAGAATGTCTGTCTTTGTGACCAGGACTTTGGAAAGCCGACATGGCCAAACTACTACAGCCTCCACCCAAGTTCTTGCCCTCAGAGTGGCACATCGCTAACAAGAACCAGTACCACAGAGCCGAGGCCCAGAGGTCCCGGTCCGAACGCCTGGTGGCAGAGAGCCAGAGGCTTGTGGACGAGATTGAAAAGACCACAAGGAAGTCTCAAAGCGATGTAGACAAGAAGCTAGGTAAGACACCCCACTTGCTGCATTTGCGCCCATGCCTGGGTGCCACGGCAAGGTGTGGCCACGCTGCCGTTTGCGTTCCGTGTTCAGGAGGGTTGATGGAGTATCTGAAATACTGAGGGAAAACATTCAGTCTTCAGGTTCTGTGTTTAAGCTCACCACCCTAAGACAAACAGAGGCATGGTAACTCAGCTGCTTTCCACCCTCCGTCGTTCAATCTCGTACAGATTTGACACATACTTGCTAGGCGTCTGAGAGACACTGGGGCTGCCCAGTCACTCTGGACAATGACGTGCAAACCCAGACCCTGCAGAACGAGGTCCAGTTAGCACGCTAGCCTTGTAGTCTCAAATATAATCAGGTGAGGGTCAGAGACATTTGAGGAGCACCTCTAACACGACAGATGCCCAGACAGGCAGACAGACACACACACACGACAAAAGAAAAAATATGCCATAAAATATTCAGGAAATTTGGAGAAGACACTGCATCTAGGAAACAAGAGAGTCTTGAAAAAGAACACTCAGGGAATAAAGCAACCTTGGGAATTAAAAGCATGAGAGCACGTTTGTAAAAATCAAAAGGAGGCTTGAAAAAGAAAGTTGAAGAGTCTCCAGAAAGTAGGGGGGAAAAAGACAAAGAGATGGATGGATAATAAGAGAGAAAGGCTAAGAATTAGGGGACCCACAGGGAGGCTCGTTATGTAACAGGGATTCCAGAAGAGGTGCGGAGAAGAGGAAGAGAGGAAACCATCGAAGGAGGAATCCTAGGAAATCCCCTAGAGCCAAGGGTCTGTTTCCAGCGTCTGGCATAATGATTGAGTAAGGCTGACGCTAGGAAAACAGGGAAGAGACCCCTGAAAGGCTTTCAGGTCTCACAGAGAATGGGGAATTCTCCGCAGGAACTCCAGAGACCAGAGGAAATGAAGCCCGTTATCCAAATTCTAAATGAAAATCACCTGCAACCTAGAAATCTACAAGTAACCCTAGTCAAAACGATGAAGGTAGAATGAAGGCATTTTCAGACCGGCACACTTTGAACAATTTCACCTTACGTGGCCCTGTCCCTGAGGAGGGCCTGCGCCAACAGGTGGGAGGGGTGAGAGCAGGAGCAGGTGACAGCTAGGAAGGGGGCGGCGGCAGGTGCGAGGGTGAGGGGTTCTGGAACCGGTGACCACGGCCAGCGAGCAGGCGGGAGGGCAGGGGGAGAAGGTGCTCCAGGGCAGAGGTCCTGGAAGAAGCAAAGCCAGCAGGTTCCTTGATGGAATGGAATATCTGGGGGGTGTTTATAGTTCTGTCAGAAAGTCCGAGGCAACATTAGTGATGTAATGAGTGAAGCAAAAACATGACTACCAGCCCCTCTAAAAACAAACAGGAAGTTGTACGAGAGGAGAAACTGATCATAGCGCACCACACGGCTCAGGTGTGAATAGCAATTCCACCTTTACGGTGTGACAAACAGGCGTGAAGCTGTTGTGTAAGACGGAGCAGCGGGAGCGTGCTGTCCGAGAGCAAACCCTGGCTTCCAGCCACAGGAGATGGGTAGATACTGTTTAAACGGATCACAAATAAGTAGCAGTGTGAGCGAATGCTGAAGAAATTCTGAAAGCGTTTAAGTGATTGCTCCTGGGGTGTCCAGGTGCAGTCGGGTGAAGGTCCAACTCTTGATTTCGGCTCAGGTCATGATCTCGGGGTCCTGGGATCGAGCCCCGACTTGGGCTCCATGCTCAGCATGAAGTCTGCTTGAGAGTCTCTCTCTCCCTCTGCCCCTTCACCCCCTACCTCTAAAATAAATAAATCTTTTAAAAAAAAAACCAAACGTGTTGCTCCCAGAAAGTGGGAATGGGTGGGGACGGGTCAGAGAGCTGCAACACTTGCACTGGTCAACTTTTCAAACAACGTACGTCTAGATCTTTGATAAAATTAGAAGTTATGAAAAACAGCAGGTGTTAAAGAATTGCGGTCAACCAGCGTGGGTGATGTTGCATGAACTGGATGTTGACCTTGTAAGAAGAGATCCCTTCCCTCCCTGCTGTCCCCCACCTGCCCTCCCCTAATCAGCACACAAGATGGAAAGGGGCCATGGGCAGCAAAGAGCACGGCTCGGGTATTTTGAGGACGGTCTTCACGTTTCTGATCCCAGAGCTGGCAGCACCTGGAGCGGACTGACCCACGTGTAATGCTGTGTGCTTTTTCTGTGTGCCTCAGAACAGAGACTCGAGGAAGTCAGGTTCTGGAAGAAGGAGCTGGACAACAAGCTCGAGCAGCTGGTGTATGTCACGGACGACCTGCTCACGTACCAGACCAGACTGGTGAACGCCCTGGAGAGCATGAAGGAGCCCCTGCATATCACCCAGACGTGCCTGGAATACAGGTGGGGATCACCCTGGTCGTGGGGGACCAGGTGCTATAGGGTAGAGTCCAGCTGCGCCGGGTGCTGGGACCCAGTGAGGCTGGCGAGCGTGTGTTCTCCAGAGCCCGGCGTGCTGGGCAGTGGAAGGAGCTCTTCACTACCTAACCTTAAGTGTAAATTAGGACTAGGTTTGACTGCAGAGACCCAGAAAACTGTAAATCACACTGAATTTAAGTAGGGTTGCTCTTTCTCTCTCACAGGGAGTCTGGAGGTAGTCAGTGCGGGGCTGGCATGGTGTGGGTCTCAGTGCTTCGCCACATGGGTTCACTCCCCAGGTGACCTCGTGACTCCAGACAGCAGCCAGAGCTCCAGTCATTCTATCTATGTTCTAGCAAGTAGGAATAATTAGGGTTTGGTATTCCCCATTTGCCCGTGCAGCCCATTGACTGGAGCTTAGTTACACGGCCACACCAGCAGAGACTGGGAACTGGGCGTCTTTATTTTGCATAGGCAGAGTGGGTCCAGTTCCTAGAGGACAAGTCTGTACCAGTACGCAGAGCCTCACTGAAGCAATTTGTAACCCAGAGTCCTGAGCAAACATACCTTTTTATTGTCATTTCCCTCCAAGTCCTGTGAGTGGGTGGTGTTCTCTGCCCAGGGGAGACATTCAGGTCCTGACCCGTTCTCTGGCACAGCCCCTGCTGGCATGCCCAGGGGCTCTTCTGGCTGCCGACACGGGCCCCTCCACATCCCGTGCCCCCTCCACACTGGCTGTGGAGTGAACTTCTCCAGATACAGGTTTTTACAGGTCACCCCTGTGCTCAGAATCCTTTCCCTACAGCCCTGGGCCTTTAACATAAAGTTGTAGTTCCTTGGTCTGGCCATCGAGGTTCGAGGTTTGTCAGGACCAAGCCTGACAGAGCCTCGGGACTGTCATCCCTCCGGCCCCACGTCACGCCCCACAGTGGGGTGTGCGCAGGTGTGCAGAGTTACCTGCTGTTTCCCAAACGCACGGCAGCTCCCTCTTCCGGGAAAGCCCTGCTCCCGCAGTGAGTTGAGCCCGGACCCTCGACGGCAACCTCTCCAACCAGATTCTGGAGTTTGTGAAGCCAAGGNGGGGAGGGGGGTGGGGGTGCCTGCTGCCACGAGCCAGGGAGTGCGCCATCTGTGCCGCCTTTGTTCCTTGCCGCAACCCTGTGAAAGCGGACTGAGTTCCCCATTTCTCCGGAGAGGAGGCGGAGGCCTCCCAGACCTCATTGCTGGCGGGGTGGAGCCCTCCCGCCATGCACTACGCTACAGGGTGGAAGAGAGACGTGTCAGGCAGTGACAGGTCCTTCTGGGGCTAAGAGCACGTGACACTGGCTGAGTTACTTACTCTCCGAAAGTGCTTCCTTCCCTTTACTCCAAAGGGAAGTTAGCGTATTCATTGACACGGTCAGCGCGGCGCCCAACAGGTGTGAGTGCCCACCGGCGAGCGAACGTGGACATTGCATTGTTGTTTCTACGGTAGAGCCCCTTTCTGGGTTCAGATCCTTGGCAAAAATCGGGACGAGGTCCTGTTTCCAAGAAGGAAACTATCTTCCCAATTCTAAGTCAAAAGAACTTTTCTAATGAACGGGTTAGGAGTAAACGTCTTCCGGAATCATGGCCAAATGGAGGGGAAAAGTGCGTCGGGCATTTTTCTGACCAGGTCACCAGGAGCCGATGGCTCTCACTTCCTTGAGTTTTGGTGTTTTGAAGTCTCGCAGATACTGACGCACGCACGTCCCCGACGACGCCATCCAGCCGGGTGGGGTCATAGTCAAACCTGTCGTCCAGGTGGTTCTGAGTGGATCCAGCGCCTCCGCACGCGCTCGATGACCCGCCCCTTCCTCTCGGCCAGGGAGAAGCGGGTCGGCATCGACCTGGTGCGCGATGAAGTGGAGCAGGAGCTGGTGAAGGAGGCCGAGATCATCCGCGGGGTGATGGCGCTGCTGACCCGCACCTTGGAGGAGGTGTCCGAGCAGATCAGGTGTGCCTGTGAGGCCGGCCTGTAGCTCCCCGCGGCGCACCTGGGGATTAGGTGCAGCTCCCCGTGGTACATCTGGGGGTCGGGTGCGGCCCCCGTGGTACATCTGGGGGTCGGGTGCGGCCCCTCGCGGAACATCCGGGGATCAGGTGTGGCCATGCGCTTGCCTGCAGTTCCCCCCGGTGCATCCCGGGATCAGGTGCAGCTCCCCGCGGTGCATCCGGGGATCAGGTGCGGCCCCCTCTGCGGTGCATCCGGGGATCAGGTGCAGCTCCCCATGGTATATCTGGGGGTCAGGTGCGGCCCCCCGCGGCGCATCCGGGGATCAGGTGCAGCTCCCCGCGGCGCATCCGGAGATCAGGTGCAGCCTCCCCATGGTACATCCGGGGATCAGGTGCAGCCTCCCCATGGTACATCTGGGGGTCAGGTGCGGCCCCCCACGGCGCATCCGGGGATCAGGTGCGGCCTCCCCATGGTACATCTGGGGGTCAGGTGCGGCCCCCCACGGTGCTTCCGGTGATCAGGTGCGGCCGTGAGCTCGCCCGCTGCTCCCCGCGGCATACCCGGGTAAGGAACCTGGGGTGGGAACATGCAGTGTGAGGCCTACGTGATAGCCGCCTGCTGGCCGTGGGTGGGCACGGGCAGATTCATCCCAGTGGTGCCCCGGAGCCCTTTCCTGAGAGGGCTCCAAACCCTCCCATCAGAAGGGTATTGAAGATCCAGGCCGGTCAGTTAAGCCTGCCCCCAGCGCCCAGGGGTGTGCGTGGTGCTGGGGGTCCGGTCGGAGGGGAGCAGGCGCCGCGTCCCGCGCCAGACTCGGCGTCCCCGCCTCCTCCTCCCTTCAGGCTGAACCGCTCGGCCAAGTACAACCTGGAGAAGGACCTGAAGGACAAGTTTGTGGCCCTGACCATCGATGACGTCTGCTTCTCCCTCAACAACAACTCCCCAAACATCCACTACTCGGAGAAGGCTGTGAGGGTTGAGCCACAGTGAGTGGTCCCCGCGTCCCCGGCAGAGGGCGGCCCGTGGGTTATTCTGATGCGGTGCTGAGCGGCCTGGGGACCCCGCTTTGGGGGCGTCTGATGTCAGATCCCCATAAACAGAATTGGTTCATCCACCTGTCCTGTTTTCAGACGTCCGAGGGCAAGGTCCCCTTCCCACCGCACACCCACAGAGACAACCCGCATTGGCGGCATGTTCTATATGCGTGTAGAAAAGTGCACAATCGCAGCCCTCTGGTCTGACGACTTACACCACCATCCGTATATTTTGCTGTGTAACCCGTTATGCGAAATCCAGCAGCTTAACGTCACGTGCACTTATTGTCTGGCGGTCCTGCGGGCACCCGGCTCGTGCCCGGGCTCACGTTCCCCGTCGGACCGGGTCGGCCAGGCTGCAGGTCTGTCTGAGGCTCCGCTGACCCGGGTTCACGACGGCGGCACGTCGGCAACCTGGCGGGCGAGCCTCCCCTGGCAGCAGGGGTGCCGGCCACTGGCTTCTCCCGCCGTGGGCAATGCTCCCGCAGAGTGCACCCCGGTCTGGCTGGCCTTATCTTCGCGGATCCCAGCGGCATCTTTCACTTGCATTTGTGGGGAGCGAGCTGTGAGTTTGGCTACCACTCAGGGGAGGAGATGCACAGCTGCGCGGACCAGGAGGCGGGTCCCAGCCCAGGATCCCCACGTGTTGGGCACCCGGCCTAGGAGATAAAACTCAGGGCCAGCACAGATTTCTGAGACCCGGTCCCCTCCGCAAGCCGTCTCCTGCAGCCCAGACACGCTGTGAGGGACTGCGTGGCTTGTCTTGCAGCTCCGTGAGCCTGGAAGACTGGCTGGACTTCTCCAACAGCAACGTGGAGAAGGCCGACAGGCAGAGGAACAACTCACTGGCACTGAAGGCCCTGGTGGACCGGATCCTGTCGCAAACGGCCAGCGACCTGTGCAGGCAGTGTGACGTGGTGGACACTGCATTCAGGACCGGGCTGAAAGAGACCAAGGCTGCCAGGGACCAGCTGGCCGCCCACCTGGCCAAGGTGAGCTCCCTGGAGGGAGGCCGCCAGGCCGGGCTGCGGCCTCCGGGCTTGTGCTCGTGAGTTGATGAGGAGGGAGGCTCACTCGCAGCTCCCCGTCTTTGCAGCAGGGTGTGGGCTTCTGGGAACCGGAGGGGACTTCGCCCCACTCTGGGCCTCAGTTCCTCCTGCATGAGATGTGGCGCGGGCTGGAGGGTGTTGACCTCCTCTATGACTCTGTCGTTCCTGAGTTAGGTGGATGCAGCCAGTTTCTGCAAACCCCACTGCAGGCTGGGGATCCGGACTCCTTGTGCCTCTCCATTCCCCAGGGTGTGCGGTAAACCGGCATTCAGGAAAGAATTCACAATGCAAGGCTCTGATTTTTAGCAGTTGCAGATTTCTGTGGTGTAAATACGTCCACCGCGGTCAGCTTCAAGCTGCCATTTAACAGCGGGCTGGCGAGGCTCCTGGACAGTCAGCGATCAGAGCCCCGTGAGCCGGCACCCCTGGGTCCTGAGCACAGGCGGAGGGTTCCGAAGGAGATGTGTGGGCAGGCTCCCGTGCACAGTGGCAGTGACGGGTAGCACTGCCCCAGAGCATTGGACGCAGCCCCAAGTGCCATTCACAGTCTCTGCCAGCTCTTTACAAAAAGTGGCAAGACACAGGTGAAATGAAAAATCAGGTTTTATTTAGCCCAACACATCAGCTATCGCTTCAGCCTGTTATTAGTATACGTAATTAATGACGTCGTTTACGATGTTTTTTTACAAAGTAGACGATGGAGAGTGGCACCGCCTGGTGGGTGGCCTTGCTCTGTGAGCAGCTGGGTCAGGGAGCGTGTGGGGACCCCGACCCGGTTCTAGAGAAAAGCCTCCCTCTGGTCAACCTGTGGCCAGAAGAGACAGCAGGCTGAGAAGACCAGCCCCCAAGGCAACAGTGGGCGGCTGGACCCCATTTCGTGTTTGGAGGCACATTTGTTTCCTTATTGGGCGTATTTTATCTCCAGCAAGATTTAGAATTAAGGAAAGGAATGTTTAATCTAACCCAGGGTTTAGGTTATCTTAAGGGCACAGCTCACTTTCTCTATAAAAGGTCAGATAGCGACTATTTCAGGCTTTGTGGACCAAGAGGCAAAATCAAGCAATTCTGTATGGATTTATAGAGTAGGAAAGAAAACAAATGTCCACAAATTCTCATTGCCAACCTTGAAGATAAAATAATGATAATTGAGTCTCGTCTTTTGGAATGCAGGTCTACTGAATAGAAGGAGGTAATTCTCTTCGGAGAAGCACTAATGTGTTGCTTTGTGGGGTTCAAAGTTCAAACTCTACAGGGAATGCAAAGCCTGATCTGTAATGAGACTGCTACACATTTCGTCTTCGGAAATGTCTTTTCATTCAGATCAGCTCTGCCCAAGAAGAGCTGTCTGTGAGCGGAGGGTTTTTAGCAGAACAAAGCCATCGCTTACGAGGCCTTCGCGGACTTGCTGGCCTCTGCTCCCGCGACTCCCTCCTGGCGCACCACGGCCTGAGATTCGTGTGTCCGGCTGCAGGGCGCGTGGTGGCTCTTTAATTGCACCCTGAAGTGGATTTTGAAACACGGGCATTTCCTCTGCACTTGCCTCTAGCTCCAGAAAAAGCAGTGTCAGGAGCTCGGAAGACAGAGGCGCTGTAGACCTGCGTGGGGATGGAGGTCTTGCCTCCTGTTCTACTCCTCGACGGTGCAGCTTCATGGTGGGATTCCAAGCACGCCAGTTGTCAAAGTGACTTTGCCCCGTGCGCACAAGTGCTGTCGCACCTGTGATCGCAGCCCGGATTCATCAGGAAATGCTAAGTCTGCCGCAAAAGCTAATTTCTAAAGCCATTCAGTGTTTGATCGTAGCGGCTGAGGAAGGTTCTTGTTCAGTCTTTTCTCTTCACAGGAAAACTGCACCACCACCGAAACCCCAAATTGCTGGGTAGTTGGGGAGATGAGCTTCTGTTTCTGACAAAAAGTCACCGAAGTTATGATGGCCAAATCCACGAGAGCTCGTGAAGTGGACCGTTGGTGCTCCGGGTTCCGTCACACATGGCAGATGCAGATGTTTTCTGCAGAGTGCTTTGTGATGAATAGCAGCGGACTCGCAGAGGCCCTGCGTCGCTTGCGTTCCCACGAGCTCTGTCAACAAGGCCAGGCCTCGTCCTGCTCCACACTTCTTAGCAGATTCCGCGTTAGGTTGTACTGAATTCGTGTTTTCTCAGCTTTTTGAGAATACCCTCCTGGTGGTTTTCATGTGACCACTCACAGAGGCTGAATCTCGAGTCACTGCAAAGAGCACGGACTCCTCCATACGGCACAACGAAGCTGTATCAGACACCTGCCCACTCATGAGGGGCCGAGGGAAATCGGCTGCAGTCCCGTGCCACGTTCCTTTTGCACTACTGACGTTGCTCCGACGTCCTTAACTCCTCCAGCAGCTCTTCGTGCAGAAGGACTCGTAGTCTTAAACAAGTGGATACTCTCGGGACACCCTTCCTCAGCTGATCAGTACGTGGCCGTCCTCGCTTGGCGGACAGAAGAGCCACTTGGAGTCTCACTTTGTGCCTCATTTTCGTTTTTGTGAAGAAATTCTGCAGTGAGGGGATACTCTGTGTTAAATGCCTAATGTTTCGGGGCACCTGGGTGGCTCAGTCAGTTGAGTGTCTGTCTTTAGCTCAGGTTATGTTCTCAGGGTCCTGGGATCGAGCCCCATCTTGGGCCCCCTGCTCAGCAGGGAGTCTGCCCCTCCCTCTGCCCCTCCCCCTACCCCTCCCCCTGCACGTGCTGTCTCTCTCTCAAATATAATCTTAAAAAAAAAACCTCAACAATAAGAAACAGGCCAATTAAAAACTAGGCAAAGGATCTGAACAGACATGTCACCAGAGGAGAAGCACAGATGGCGAATAAGCACGTGGAGAGACGCTCCACGTTGGACGCCATCAGGGAAGTGCACATTAAAACAAGGAGTTGTGTCTGCCCGCCTGCAGTAAACGCAGCAGGTCGACGGTGCCAGATGCTGTCAGGGCTCTCGCTCTGTGCCGGTGGGAGCGCGGGATGGTGTCGGCGCGGGGAAGGCAGCGTGGTGGTCTCTCACAGAACTGAGCACATGCATACCCCCCGCAATCTCACTCCGGGTATTTACCCAAACGTGCTGAACACTCATGTCCACGCAGAACCCTGCATGTGAATGTGTCTGGCAGCTTTATTCATAGTCGCTAAAACTTGGAAGCAACTAAGATGTCCTTCAGTAAATGAACAGATGAGGAAACTGTGGTCCATCCAGACAGTGGGCTGTTATTCAGCAACAGAGAAATGAGCCATCAAGGCCCCAGAATGACGTGGAGGAAACTTACGTGGAATCGCTAAATGAAAAAGGTCAATCTGAATCTCGTGCCGCGTGATCCCACCTATGAGACCTTCTGGAAAAGCCGTGACTGTGGAGACTGTGAGATCCGTAGTTGGTGGGGCTTTAGGGCCGTGAAGCTGCTCTGCATGACACTACGCATGTCTCGGATCACACGATGCCCGCCACAAGCAGTGAGTGCTAACATCAGCTGTGGATGTCAGTGGACACCGTGTCTGTGTCGGTTCGCCCGCTGGGACAAACACCACGCTGACACCAGACGTTAATAACAGAAAACCCGCGTCCGGGGAGGGAGGTGTGTGATTCTGGACTGGCCGCTTGACCTCGCTGAAACCCTAAAGCTGCTCTGAAAAATAAGTTTATTGATTAAAATTCTTCAAATTTCACCATCTGTACAAAAACAGTCAGCAGACTAGATTTTGCCAGACTGCTGATTCCCGATCTAACCCATAGTAACAGTAATTTTGTTTTAGTTAATATGTATTTGGGCATTTTAAGTATTTGTAAAATTTAAGAGAATGTAGCCTGTTTTAAAAAGATTATCACTTAAAATACTTAAATTGATTTAGGCCTATGATTTCAAGTTGGCATTTTGTTAAGTTGAAAGACAGGGCTGACGTGTTTGTAAGAAGCTAAGATTAATCATTTTCACTGGTTTGCCCGATTGACACCATCTTTTAAGGGCTCCAGTCGGCTGTGCTAAGACAATGCAAGCATTTTTTTAAAAGATTTATTAGAGGGGAGAGGGGCGAAGGGACAAGCAGACTCCTCGGAACACAGAGCCCGCCACCATGTCATGGGGCTCCATCCCAGGGCCTCGGGATCACGACCTGAGCTGAAACAAGAGTCGGACGCTCAACCAAATGAGCCACCCAGGGGCCCCAGGACAATGCAAGCATTTATGAAGAGTTATACATCAAATTTATAAATGCTGCTTAAAATATATGTTTAAAGGATTTCAACTAAGTTTGAAGTGGGAGCAACTATTAGTCAAAATTAACTTAGAGCAATCGTGAACATTTAAGTTTGCAAATAGTATAACATCTGGGAACCGAACTTAAGAAAAGCTTAGGAGAGGGCTGCCTGGGTGGCTCGTTATCCTCTCTACTTCTGTGTGCGTCTGAAGATTTCCATGATGCAAAGTTAAAACTAAAAAACTTAGAGAAGAAATACAATTTTAAGCCAGTTAAATATTAATCTAAAAACCCAAGTAATTTCTAAGTGATCTTTTCTGTGCACAAAGCCACCATCAGCGGAACCCCAGAAACTGCTCGTATAGTCTCTTCAGGCTTCTAGGGGTGGACCTCGGGCCAGGGGGCAGCTTCCAGGGAGCCCACCCGCCAGGAGGGGGCGATGCAACAATGGCCAGTCACGTCCATTCCGTCCTTGCGGTTCTGAGGGCGGGTGCGGCTCCTTGCCCACCAGCAGCCAGGGCTGTAGGGAGGAGCGGTCAGGTAAGCATTGTGGGGTCCTGCTGGGGCCAAGTGTGAGGTCCCCTCTTGCTACCTGACTTGATCACAAGACCTGAGCGTGAGCGCAACGTGCCTTCACCTCCTCCAATCTTTCCGTAAGGTCATGGAAGAGATTGCTTGCCAGGAGAAAAACATCTCCGTTCTCGAAAAGGCCATCCTTGACCAAGAGGGGCCTGCCAAGGTGGCTCACACGCGCCTGGAGACCAGAACACACCGGCCTAACGTGGAGCTGTGCCGCGACGTCGCGCAGTACCGGCTGCTCAAGGAGGTGGGGGAGATTGCCCACAATGTGGCCAGGTAGGCGGGCGGCGCCAGCGTGGGGAGCCTGCTGGGCGAGAGTGCGTTTGCGTCTGCACTGTTTGGGGGCTCCCTTTCCCCAGGGCAGGCCTCACTAACTGCAGCCACACAGAAAATGGGTCCCAAAGTTTACATTTTCCTAGAGCCCCAATCCAGATACTTAGGTAAAAATCCTCAGTTTTCAATGTTGGTGGTTCTCGGGGTTTTCTGCCTGGGGGACCTGGCCTGTGGCCACTGATCTGAAATCTGTGTCTGGAGGCAGGGAGGGAGGGGCTTCGGTCCTGAACCCCCGAATGCGTTTCCCCCGGAGAAGGCGAGGCAGAGAGAGGAGTCAGTGCCCTGCCCTCCCTCTCCTCCTAGGCTGAAGGAAGCCTTAGCCCAGGCTCAGGTGGAGCTGAAGGGCCTGAACCGCAGGCAGCTGGCCCTGCAGGAGGAGATCCAGGTCAAGGAGAACACCATCTATATCGACGAAGTGCTGTGCACGCACATGAGGAAGTCCATCCCGCTGCGGGACGGGGGCGACCAGGGCGAGGGGGCCGGCGGCCTCTGCCCCGACGCCATCTGCTGACAGCACCTGTGGGCCAGAGGCTGATTAAACCATGTTACGGTCAGGCGCGCACGGTTCTCATTTCAGGGAGGCCCACTGCAGGCGGGGCCTTGAGCCGCGGGTGGGGTTTGGGGGGCTGGCTCCAGGCTGCCGGTGGGCAGTACTGGTGTGAGTGGCTCCCGCGTATCCCCGCGTCTGTCCACGCAGGCCATTCCTCCACGTGATGGACTTGCGGCCTGCGGGGGAAGGGCAGCAGGCCAGCACCTTTCCTTCAGATTCCGTGGAGTGGGGGTCTGGATCCCCTCTTTGCTCTGGCCCGTCTTCCTCGTCACAGGCACCAGACCTCTCTCGGCTCCCCTAACTCCTCTTCCCTAGGAAACCATGTGGGCGATGCTGACTCGGATCCCCCTTCAAGTCTTAGAGCAGATGGGAGCCCTGAGCCCCCAAGAGCCTGCCCGGCAGGCTCTTTGCTGGGAGAAGTGAAGAGGACACATGGGGCCAGAGGGCCATCTGGCTCCCAGGAAGTCAGCCGAGCCGTGGGGCTTGAGCAGGTGGGCCAGGCTGCTGCTGTCTGAGGTCTTGGGGTGCAGGGCGGGAGATGCTCTGGTTCACCAGTGGGCGCATGTCAGCTGCAGGTGGGGGTGGCTCAGGGCACGTGGGTCCCAGCGGCTGTGGTGTCAGGACTGCCGGCTGGCGGCCGGCGAGGGGCCGGAGGGGAAGGGAGGCACCTCCTTCAGCACCAGGAGGGTACGGGGAGGATAATCATTGGGAGTATTTTTCTTTCTTCATTCTCAAGTAACTAGAGTCAAAGAGAAAAACACCCTCCCATTCCTGCCGCGAATTCAGGTCAGTGGCTTGGACTGTAGGGTTTGGAGATAGCTGGGTGGAGGTTCCCGTCGCGCCCACCCCGTGGGACTCCGTGAGGCTGAGCGAGCCGTCGGCAGCAGTCCCCACCCCGCACCCGCGTCATTTCTGCGTGGCTGTAGCCGCGGCGGGCCTGGATTTCGCATCCATGTTGCTGTGCCGTCTTTCTGCACCTCCTCCAGCCTCCCGAGCCACGGCTGTCCCTGGGAGACCTCTGCCCATGCACTCACTCCTCCGGACATCGAGGGGGCACCTTCCATGGTCCCTCCTGTGAGCCACTGCGACACTCTGTGCTTCTGTTCTGCTCCTCCGTGCTTAGGGGGGACCTGCACCTGGGCCGGCCAAGCTCCTCCCACTCCTAGGGTCACCTGTAAAGGGACAGTTGGCCGGATGGCCCGGACCCCTTCCCGTCTTTGACGGTCCCTGAATGTGGCTGCCCAGCTCCACTCGTGCTGTCTTGAGGCGCAGAGACAGTGTCAGACGTGGGCCCGACTCCCAGGAGGTTTACGAGCTAAGGTTCCTTGGTCCAGAGAGTCCTTGCTGTCGGCAAGGGGTGTCCCTAACCTGGGGCGGAGAGGCCCCCTCTGAGGCTGAAAGCATCAGTTTCATGCCGAGCTGTGCTGCCCGCCCCGGTGCTGAGCGTCCCCTCCCAGGTGCTGAGCACATAAGCAGCCCTCTGCAGGCGACAACCTGGGAATGTCTGTGGGTGCTCTTGTACTCTGGCTTGGAGGGGTCCCAGTGCCCTCCCCAGCTTAGAGGACGGATCGGAGTTTGTGCTGATTTTGGAATGGTGCAGGGCTATGGGGCCTGTCCCTGGGGACGAGGCCAGCAGGGTGTGAGGACTCTGGGAAGGCCTTTCTTGTGGACACAGCTCTGGGAGGCTTGGTGGCTCCACCTGGTTCGGATCAGCCCCATCGTCTCCCTGGGGCTTGGCCCCGACAGGTTCCTCTGCCCCCCAGAGCTTCAGCGGCCCCATTGGTAGACGAGGCGAATAAAGCCTGTCTTGGAAGCCTGTGGTCTAAAGGGACACGGTAGGGTTGGCCACAGCAGTCGTGCGTGGTGCCCGTGGCATTGGCACGTACCCTTGCTGCTTAAAGAAGGACATGTCTTATTACTCGGTAAGATGGGCCAAAACAAAACATAACTCTGAAATAGCAAGCTGCTGCAAACACAGGTAGAATCACACCTCAGCAAGATCCTACCTTCAGTCCTTCAGCCGATAGCCGACAGCGGGCAGGTGTGCTTCTGGCCAGGCTGTGTTTTGTCCAACCTGTACTTCGGCAAATGTGGAGGAGCGGGAATCAGATTAATGATCCAGGCACCACCCAGGCAAGCCGGGCCGGTTTCTCACACCGTGATGTTGGGCCAGGGAGCAGAAGTTTCCGAGTGCCCTCTCTGGGGGTGGGGGGAGTGGGCAGGAAGCAGGAAGGGGGAAGTACCCACCGAGAGGGATGTTGTGTGTTTATGCAAGATTGTTTCTGTCCAGTTACAGCAGGGGACAGTGACATCCGTCATTCTAACAACATCTACCACTGACATGTATTCGTATCTATCTTAGGCAGAAAGCTTGGCTCTTGAGAACTCGGCCTCACTCAGCCGCGTCTCTAAGCTACGCAGTGAACGGAGGTTTTCACTGATTCTTCCCAGCTCTCTGCTTCACACACTTGCAGAGTCGACTGCAAATCTCCTTGTCGCAGGAGATGGTCAGCGGAGATGACGAGAGTGGCTGTGGACTCAGGCTGGCTTTGACACACTTGCTTCCCGCACCTTCTGAGACACTGACCTTGGGCGGGTTCACCTTGCTAAGCCCTGTTTGCTTAGCACTGAAAGAGGGGTGACAGTCTCCACCTGCCAGAGCCGATGTGAGTGTTCAGGGAGGCTGTGCCCAACACCCCGCATGCACGGAGCGCTCAGCCAGCCGCCACTTCTGCGGACCCTGCCACGAACCCTGCCATGTCAGCGCTGGGGGGGAGGAAGGGTCCCACGTGCTGAACCAGGGACTGTGGCGTGGGCTCTGCTAACCCGCGGAAAGCCGCCCCCTTTTCTGCGTCTGTTTCCTCATTAAACAACACAAAAGCCAACATCTATGGAACACCCAGGGAAGGTTTATGCACAGAGGAACACGTATTAAATTCCCATTCCCCACGATGGACTGCATGGGGCCTGCGGTCCCTTCTCCACGTGCAACAGAGAGGCTGGCGCCCAGGGAGGCGGAGACGCGCCCAAGTGACAAATGCGGTCGTGGACACTTAGGTTCAGGGTCTGGGACCCCGTCCCAGCTTTATTTGTGTGTTAGGGACCTTAGCAACTAACTCCTGAATGGGGCGCAGAACTCGGGGTCACAGCAGTCAGCGTGGTTTCCGGACCCTTCAGACCAGAGAGTTGAAGGCCCCTCTCTGACAGTCTTTTCAAAAACAAAAACTGCCCGTTGGTTGTAACCTTGCCTGTGGGCAGTGGTGTGGTGCCTCCGGGGACCGCGGCCCCACTCTCCTCACCCGGCTGGAAATTCAGAGGCAGTGGCCCCCATCACTGTCCCCAGGGCTGCTTCCCCTCCCCCAGCAGCCGAGAGGAGGCACCAGTGCATCAGAACACGTATCCTGCTCATCCACAGGGTCAAGGGCATGCCGAGGTTCTGTGTGTTTCCACGCAGAACCCGGTGCTATTTGCAGACCCACAGCCGGGCGGGGCTCCTGGGAGACGGACGGGCGTGGACAAGAGTCTGTGGCCCACGGAGGTCACAAGTCTGTGGCTGTCTTTATCTACCACTGGGTTTACAGACCTCGTGTGTACGGCATTTTCCCAGGGGACTCGCCTGCACTGGGTCCTGCTTCCGCTCCCCGGTTGGGGGAGTCTCCGTGTCCTCCAGACCTGTGGTCAGGGGATCCACGAGTCAAACTATTTTAACAATACCAAGACATCACGTGGGTTTTCACTCCTTCTCTGGAGTTTTCCGGAGGCTGCACGGTGTGCGACCCTGGAACGGACTGCAGAAGCAGGGAGGTCTGCTATCCAGCCAGACGTGAGATTGTCAACACCGGACACCGAGCCCACACTTCTGCGGAAAGCACGTCGGTAAAATGTTGACATGCTTTCTGTGAGAGAGTCTGCTACACTCGGATTCCGCGTTTGGAGATGAAACTAACCAGAACTGGTCCACGCCAAGAAGAAATCCTGCCAATCAGTCCATCAGCCAACCAACCAGCGTCCCAGGTGGTCTGCATTCCAGCTGAGGCTCCCCCTCACCTCAGCGGGCACATGCCTCTCTGGCTCCCAAGGCCCTTACCACGCGGGGACCCCATCCCCTCACCCATGTTGGTCTGTCCCGAATGCCGGTGAGACAGGAACCACAGGCCCCGATAGCGTGCAGGGCGTTCCGATGAGGCCGTGCACGTGCTGGGAGCTGGGAGCACTGGCTGAACAGAGACTCTGACGGAGGCCCAAAGCACTGAGCGTAAGCGCAGACGCAGCATACAAACCAAGTCTGCAATGAGACGCTTGTCAAAGGTATTCTGAAGTCTCGTTCATTTAGGTCTATTGAAAAACCCCCGTATGCAACTCTGTGCACCAAACTCTCCAAAGACCCCGAGCGACCCATGTCCTCTGTCGGCACGGGCTCGAAAATTCGTTATTACCTCTCATTTAAAGCTCGGGATTCCCTCCCCACCCCTGATGATACAAACAACACAAAGCGTAAACAGGAAAAGAGAAACTGTCGCCAGGAGACCACGGTTAGCATGTTTGGTGGAGCTCTCTGTGCTTCCAAACAAGCCCACAAATGTGTTCTGCGTGGTGATGTCACGCCAACTACGTGGTTTTGTGTCCTGCTCTTTTCACTGAACGGTGCATCAGGAACATGTCCCCAGCACGCTGATTCCCCCTAAACAGGAGCGGAGGGCTCAGGGCAGGTGGAGCACAGCATCCACTGTGGAGACAGGGAAGGGAGGGGCACAAGAAAAGCAGGTGCGCGTGCTGGGCGACCGCCTCACGGTAGATGGGCGCTCCTTCCAGCTGGGAGCAGGCTGCATTCACAGTGGGAGCGTCCTGCCTCGTGGAGGACCGGTGGGCATGCTTCCACCTGGGAGCGGAGCGGGCGGGTGGGCGGCCTCAGCGCCGGGGGCTCCCGCGGGTCACCAGGCTGTGTGCCAGGAGTCAGGGTGGGTGAGGGACGACTCCCAGCGCCTGTGGGAGGCTGTCAAAGAGCCAAGCCACGCCACAAAGGAGAGACCAGCCTGGGGTTGTTGGTAAAGATAGCACTTTAAAGTCCCACCACCGGCGGTCCCAGCCTTCTCGGGGCGTCAGCTGGGGTGGAACTGGCAAAACGGAGGAAGGGGGAGGGGTGGGGCGCCAGGGGCTCCCGCGGAGAGCATTGCTACATCATGGGGTACGCGATGACAAAATAGTTGAGCTCTGCGTCGATGAGCTTTCTGTACTTCCTGTGAATCTCGCGCAGAGTCCTGTCCTCCTCCTTCGTCTCGTATCTGTTCGTGTAAATTCTCACCTGCACCAGCACAGAGACACACCGTGTGTTCGGCAGGGCAACACCGCGCCCATGCTCGCCGGGTACACGCTTGGCCCGGCAAAGCCCAAATCCAGCCGCTGAAGAAAGCGGCTCCGGGTTCCCGTCCGTGAAGCAGACCCCCAGGGGATGCGCTGCCCGCCTGCCCACCCAGCCGCACGCCTGACCCCGGCGGGAGCACACACACCCCGGCCACCTGCCCTAAGCCCGGGAGCCAGGGCCCTACCTTGAGAGTGCGCAGGGAGCACTGGCCCTCCTCCTGACTCTTCAGGATCCGCTCCACAAACTTCACGTCCAGGAAAGCCCAGATCTTGAAGTAGGACAGCTTCCGGCAGGACAAGACGAGGAGGTACAGCTCCTCGTCCAGGAACTCGTGGTTGTTGTTGAACTCAAACGTCAGTTTCTGGAAAAGCACGAGGGTCGACGGAGGTGGGGGAGATGCTGGGACCGGCTGGTCATTCCGCCCCAGCCCCAGGGCCTGGCTGACGGTGGCCCCACGGCCGCAGGGAAGAGACGGGGACGTGTGGGTGAGTTCACCCCACTTTGCAAGATGCATCTGGGGTTCAGAGACCCAGCCCCGCGGCCAACTGGCCGGACAACTGGCCAGCCACCGCCCCTCCAGCCCCTCGATAGCACAGAAGGACAGCAATGGCCGAGGTCAGGAGCCTCGTGCTGCCGGTGGTATTTATACCAATTGATATCATGCAGCCTTCTGTGCGGCCCTTGCAAGGGACAAATGATCCTGATTTTACAGCTGGGGAGGCTGGCAGGTTAGAGAACAGCCCAGTGACTCAGTGAGTCGGTCTGGTTTGGACCCACTGTTCCCTGTGCTGCTGGGATGTGGGGAGGACCAGCCGTCCCCCGTGGAGGCCCCTTCTTGCTCAGAGGGGGCACAGATGGGCTTGGCAGCCAGCCAGCGAATCCCTTGTGTTCCACGTGGACAAGTGAGCCGCTGTCCCCCGCCGTGATCTTGGGGGGCCAGGGGCTGGTCGTGAGTCCCGTAGCATTTCCCAGGACCTCAGTGTGAGACCAGCGTGTGCCAGCCCCGCCGGGAGCAGGCCGAAGTGGCCTCTCCCCTGGGGAAGCGGGTGACCTGAGCGGCCCTCGCGTCCCACCCACCTCCAGAGTGTGCCGGAAGGTGGGCAGGAGATCCGTGAGCGTGGGCCTCATGGACCAGTCGGGGTCACTGAAGTAACAGCTCCGCAGACTGAGGCTCCGGACGGGGACCTCCTGCAGGAGGATCCGGGCCAGGCGCTCGTACTTCATGACCCGCTCAAAGAAGAAGTTCACTTTCAGGTTGGTGGCGTGCCTGGCCAGCTTGGCCCAGGACATGCCCCAGATGACCTGCCCGTGGGGGTCGTGGGTGTGGCACTTGATGTTCATGGTCCAGAGGGTCCCGGCGTTGTTCTCGCACAGGTTCTCGAGCAGCTCGTCCGAGACGCAGTTGTAGTTGAGGGTCAGGGAGGCCAGGCTGCGGAACGTGGCCATGGTCTCGTTGAACTGGGCGCTGCTGTACACGGCGAGGTGGTGGCTGAAGTAATCCTCGATGTTGAGCTGCGATACGACGCTCTCGCTCCGCAGGTGGCTCAGGGACTTGAGCAGTGTGCAGCCCTGCTCCACGGTCAGCCTGGCCCCCTTCAGGTTCAGGTAGTCCAGGCGCCTGCCCACCTTCTTCAGGAAGAAGCTCAGGCTTCTGATGAGGGAACTGCGGATGCTGTTCCTCCAGACCAGGCGGTCCAGCTCCAGGTGCTGGATGGACAGAGATTTCAGACGGTGGTTGCTCTTGCCCAGACAGGACAGGAGGCCGCGCATGGTGACCTGGAACTTCTTGGTCAGCACGGCGTTGTAAGGGTTCAGGAATTTGATCTCCAGGTGCTCCAGATAACGACCGAACTTCTTGACGTACCAAAGAGCGGACTCGAATTCGGACGCGTGCACCCTGGAGGGCCTGCCGCTGAACGTGATGGTCCTGTATCGCCAGAGGTCAGCCGAGAACATCATCTCGTTCCACTTTCTGCAGACCAGGGCGGCTCTGGACCTGTCCCTGTCTCCCAGCCACCAGAAGACACGACACAGGCACACATCGGGCAGACTGGCCCAGCAGCTCTGCTCTTGGGGCTGGATCCGTTGGCTGTCTTCGTCCATCGAGGAACCGTGATGTCCAGAGCAGCTGGGTGGTAGGCAGGGCTTCCAAATATGAGGAGAGAAAAGCAGTCACTCGTTTTCTGTGGGGAGTAGAAAGGAAGAAATGTTACCTACCAGACGGAAACGAGACCCAGTCGAATGAACTCGCCCTCCGCGTGGGTAGCTGGCCCTGTGCTGGCGCGGGCGGGGACAGGCGCAGATCGGCCTTGCGGGCGCGCCTGCCGGGACTCCATCCGCCGGGCCCTCCCGGGGTCACACCCAGGACTCACAGCACAGCGGATGGAGTGAGAAGGCTTGGGCATGTGTGCGGTGCCGGGAGCACAAACGGGGTGATTCTGACTGGGGAAGGAGGAAGTAGATAGGGCTGCTCAGAGGCGGTGGCCCCCGAGTGGGGCTTTGCACGGTGAGTAGGAGCTGTGAGGACGGCCAGCTTGGCCTGGTGGCTGTGGAGGAGGAACCCGTGCACTGTGGATAGAGGGAACCGTAGGCACAAAGCCACGGAACTGGGGCCATTTGGGGTGTGTGCCCATGCAGGGAGCTAGAAATTGTTTGGGGCTTAACTTGTAAGGGGCAGGACTTTGGGAGCTGGAGCAAGGGGAGGTGCCGGGTCAAGGGGCACCAGGGGTTCCCCAAGACTTTGAAATTATGACACATGGGCCCCCCTCTCTGGATGGGAATCACTGGTTCCCCGATGGCTGTGTCTGCGTTCAAAAGGGTAGCGGCAGGTCTAGGATCAAGGCTGGAGAGCCTCAGCTGAGGCCACCAGGGGCGAGGCAAGGTCAAAGGGTCACCTGTCCGGAAGCGATGTGGTCAGTCTTAAGGCATAGAAAGGGCCTTCGGGGGAAGAGGAAGAAGGATGGCCCAGAGCCGAGTTCAGGCTCTGAGCCTGGGGCTAGGGCAGTGGGACTAAGGGAATGGGTGGGCTTGTGAGTTCTTCGAAGGACAGGATTTGGTAACTGGATAATGAGCTGGGGAGCACCGGAAGGTCTCTGAGCTGGCTGCTGGACTGCACGTGGGCCTCTACCAGGCTAGGGAGGCCCGGGCAGAGCCAGGTCACAGCCCACCTGAAGCACCGAGCCCTCGCACTTTCTGTAGCCGTAGCTGGTCTTCACGAGCTGCCTTCAGTGTGCCCCGGCCTGAAAACCCTCCTCCTTCCCTTTACCACTCCCAAGCACCCGTCTTCAAGGTGCAAGCCCTACCACTCCATAATGCTTTTAGGGGCTGTTTTAGCAAGTGGCCCAAGATTATCGTAGCTCACAAAAACGCAGGGCTGGAGAAGCCCTGAGAATCATTTCTTTACAGATGGAAACCGAGGCCCAGAGAGCTGAAGGGGCTTGCCTCTGGTCACACGGCAAGTTGGTGAGAGACCTCAGGAGCTGAGGGACACGTTAAGCATAGTTCTCAGCTCAGGACAGACATTGGTGTAAGAGCGCTCTTGGGTTTTACTCCTTTGGTGTCCTTGTCTACACTGGTGTCCTTGCCCACATGCACCGACCCATTCCGACGTGCTGATGTGGGTCTGTGCCCGTCCTGGCCAAATGTGTGCTTAATGCTGGTAAGCATCAGCCTGTTGCCGGTCTCCCCGTGATGGACCCCCCGACGTCCCCAGCTCCCACCACCACCGCAGGGGCCACAAGTGCCCTCGAGCTCCTGTGTGGTGGTGGGGTGGTTCTCTGGGGTCTTTGCCACTGCCTCGTCCTCACCACCCCACACTTCCCCTCCATGCCTGCAAGAGAGTCACCAACCTCCAGCTGGCTCTCTCACCTCCGGATCCAGACAGACTTCCCCGCGGGCTATGGCAGCGGCCTGTCCCCCGACCAGGACACGGCGTCCATGGGGTCCCAGAGCCACTGCCTGCCCTGCCGCCTTCCCCTTCCCCTCGCACCCGTGTCTGTCCCTCAGCATAATCTTCGTTCCAGTCTGTGTCACCCCTGAGACGAGGGACAGCTTCATTCTTCTTCTGAGCAGTCCTTCCACATTTAACAAAGGAAGAGGTAGGGTCGTGGCTTCATCCACAGAAGCCGCCCGCGGCTAGGGGCCCCCTCACAGCCTCGTGTGAAGCAAGGTGCTCAAGAAAAGCCAAACCGATTCCCCAGCTCAACAGAAGACTTCGCCCGGCAGTCACTGGTTGGAGGAATCCTCGGACATGATAAGCCACAGGGTGGTGTCAGAAGAACATATTTGGTAGGCTGGGGAAGCTGTGGCCAGTGGTTCACAAGTCCCAGCCCTTTCTGGCCACGTCGCCCCACCCCACCTAAACCACCTGGCCAGCCAGAGCGCCAGAGCCTAGCGGGCTGGACCCCGCTTCTGTCAGCTGCTATGTATGACCTTAGGCAAGTTAATTTTCCTTGTGCCTCAGTCCCCACACCTGCAAACCAGGGATGAAATGGTGCCCTGTCAGTGTTGGGAGGCGTAAATGAGCCTGATACCTGGTGGAAAGTGCCAGAACAGCGCCTGGTTCATAGCAGATGCTGCACCAGTGCTCGCTGCCCCGGGGGTAGGCCGATTTCAAGGTGCTCTGCAGGGCGCACCCAGTTTGCAAATGGGGAAACAAAGAAAGTGAGGAAGGCTCCCAGCCAACCCCTGATAAGTGGGGAAGTGGGATTCAGACCCACCCCAAGAGCGCGCAGGCCGAGTCCTGTCCACCTGCCCCAGAGCCCCAACCCGCGAAAGGAAATCTAACGGAGTCCCACCACCCACAGCCCAGAGGTGCCCGAGGACGCGTCCTTCCAGGAGGAGGCGGAGGGGCCCATTACCCGCTCGCCGCGCCCCGCTCACTGCGCCCCGTTTGGGCTGCGGGGACCGCGAGCCGCCTGCCTGCTCCACCCGCGTCTCCTGCGCTCCGACGCCGACTCCGCGCCCTCCGGGACGCGCGCCCTCGCGGGGCATGAGCGCCAAGGGCGGCCGCCTTTGTGACGCGCCGCCATCCACCATCCGCGGGGCTCCGCTCGTCCTCCCGCGGCGCGGGGAGCGGGGTCCCAAACCTGGGGTCGTCAGAGCCGGTGACCGTTCGCGGAGAGGGCAGGACCGACCCGGCGCGGAGTCTCCCGGAAGGCTCGTGGGCCAGGGGCGGAGGAGCGGAGAGTCGGGGCACCTGGTCCCGGGGTCCCAGGAGGTTGTGGTGTCAGGGGGCCGGGGGCCCATGAAGGATCTGGACACCGCTGTGTGTGCCTGTGCGTGCGCGCGCGAGTACGCGCGCGCCCGAGTATCTGAATATAGGAAAGGAGGTTCTGGCATGGCAGGGCGCTGGGGGCTCGGGGCGGGGGGTGACTTGGGTCCGGGTGTCCAGAATCCAGGGGTCCGTGGAGGGGGGGCGCTGGGGATGGGGAGGAGTAGGTTCGGGCACCAGGGAGAGTGGGGAGACCAACGACGACGGGGTGGGTGGAGCTAGGGAGGGGACGGAGGCCAGGGTCCAGGGGGCTGGGGCTGGGGAGCCAGGACACCAGGGCTACCGTGGTGGGATGCAGCGTCTGGGACTCTGGAGCCGGGGCCCTGGTCCTGGAGGGCCGGGGGTCTGGCGGGTGGTAGGCAGGGGTGCTTCTGGACCTGGGTGCTGGGGTCCGTGGTACTGTAGGCAGGGGTGCCTGGGGCCAGGGGCTGGGGGTCCATGGGGGATCCCGG
>NC_048234.1:499035-530341 GCF_002007445.2 Ailuropoda melanoleuca
GCAGGGGGTAGGGGAGGGGTCTGGGGCAAGGGGTCTGCTCAGGTGGGGCTGGGGACCACCTTGCCCCTTCCCCCTCCCCTCCCCCGAAGCCCTAAGGGGTCTCCACAAAGGGCTGGCAGGAGGGGGGATGCAGGGTTGCCCAGTGGGGAGCCTGCATCCCGGGGGCGGGCCTCTGGCCAACAGCTCCAGGGCTCCCTCTGCTCCTGTGGTGAGCTGGCAGCCGCCTCTGTCCCCCTCTCTGTTTCTGCCTTTCTGCAGCCCAGTTTCCCTGTGTCCTGCCTTGACCTCTGTCCCACCTGCTGCAGTCTCTAACAGGGAAAGACCAGCGAGGAATCTAAAGAAAAGTGGACAGCCTTCAGGGAGGGTATTTTTATTTCCCAGAGACAAGCCTGGGTCCCCCAAGGTGTCCAGACTGTGGGGCCCAGATGTTTGATCCAGGTGCCCGACGCCTGAGGTTCTCCCGCAGAAGAGCTGGAGCCCTTTCTTCTCCTGGTTTGTCCGTAGTTTTGGACATACCTACATCTCTGTTCAAAAGAAGGAATATAGTTAAAATCCAGCCTTCTAAAAGGAAGACACCTAAAGTAAGAAAACCCATCTCTTCTCACGAGTGAAGACTGCCACAGAGAGACCGCAGGAAGACCCGTGTAACGTGACGTCTTCTCATCAGCAGTACCTGTCTGTTCCAGGTTAGCTGGAGTTTCTCGCATGGTTTCCTTTCCGGGAAGCTAGCCACCAGCATCTCTCCTAAAGAAATGGGTATAGAAAAGTCTGGTGTGTTTAGAGTGAAGGAGATAGTTCCTGGGCGGTCTCTGCACATCGCTGTCCCCAGCTCCCAGAGCATAAACCCTGAGCCACAGATGGCACCGATGAGGCACGGGGCGGGGTGGGGGGGCTCCTTCTGGGGGCTTGGGACTGTGTTAGAGGCCTGTCTTCATGCGGGGGGGCAGATTAGAGAACACCCACGCCATATGCCCTGTTGAAGAGCACATCATTTGGCTTGGAGACTTGTCCCTGGGTATTTTGGACCAGAACATTAAGGTACCAAGAAATGTGTATAATCGGACTCCCAGTGTGTATGTTTGTGCTTATATAATAGGGCTGCCGGATGAAATGGGGACGCCCAGTTAAAGTTCAGTTTCAGATAAACTTTTTTTTAGCATAAGTATATCCCATGCAATTATTTTGTTAACTGTTGTTGTCCCAAGTAATGCATTTTTTATTTGCTAAATCTGGCAACCTCATTATATAAGGGCGGAGGAAAGTGTGGAAAGAAATGACAAATTGTGGATGGGAAGGGTGTGTGGCACCAATGCCCCCCAAGGTGAAGCTCGCCCATCTGTGTGAAGTGGCAGGCTCATGTGCCTTTGGAGACACCTACAGAAAGTAGACAAAAAGATTTCGTTCTGCTCCTTTGTGAGGGATGCATGTCATATATTAACGGCAGCATAACAAGCGCAGTAAGATAGTATATGGGGAATGAGAAACAATTTCACCCCCCATAAACTCGCTCAGCTCTGTGTTAGCAAGAGCCGTGCTGCGTGCTGCGAGAGGACACCCGCCAGCCTGCTGGCCCTGGCGCCTTGGGGCCCGGGGTGGGGGAGGGGGAGGGTTAGCTTCTGTTGCTGTGTACGGTATTCTATCAGCTGATGGTGACCAAATGTAGCACTTTTATATTTTGAGAAACAACAGATAAAGAACGTTTGGGTTTTTTGTTTTTTAAATGAGACATTCCTGTGGAGCTGCCACGCATAAGCTTTGGAGCTCAGTTCCCGCTGGATTCCACCGCTCTCTCATTGTGTCATCCCGTGGAAGCTCCTTGTCCACGCTGCCTAGTATCCCCGTCTGTGAGACAGGAGTAAGACACCTGCCTGTTGTTCCATAAGGAAGAGTAACCGGTGCTGTCCCCGACGCACCACTGGCTGAGTAAGGAGAGAACAGAGGCTGGGTACCTGGTGTTGATTTAAGATGGGCAGGGGAAGCAGGATACCACACAGGGAACACCGCCTCAGAACGTCATAGGCCGCCTCGTGTCGGGCAGCGGAGGGGCCCCTCCGCTTGTGCTCAGGCTTCAAAGGCAGAGTCAAAGTTGAGTTTGTGCCGTGTGCTGCTTGCTTGGTTGAATTTTCAGAAGGCGGAGGAAATCTGTGTCTATTGTTCATCTTTGGGCGGACATCCTTAGCGTAGCAGGTCTGATCGCTACTGGTTTGAGTGGGGAGGGGTGCAGGAGGAGTTCTTGGCTTTCCAGTTGGAAGACATTTCATGGGCTCTGGGACTGAGCAGCATTTGTCCTGCAGTTGTGAGTAAAGTGGCAAATCAAAAAAAATAACTTTGACTTTCATGGCTGGACAATACAGTAAACCAGAGAACCTGAAAGCCCCCACTACAAACACGGAGAAATGTTGAATAAAATATGACAAGCATTCATTTGAGTTGACGGCTGACTTTGCAAGAAACTTTAAAGTCTCCATGTTCCAGGAATGAAAGCCTAACCTTACGGACACTTTGGGAGGAGACGTGGGGTCAGTCTTGTAACTGAGGGCTTGGAAGAGAGAAAAGTCCCATCCACACAAAGTGTGTGTGTGTATTTGGGGAAGGGGTTTGGAAGTAAGCTTTCCGTCCCCCTGCATAAAGCTGGGAACTTGAAGGTAAACTGGTGGCTGAGAGAAAAGAACCAGCTCCCCAGAAAAGGAAAGTGGCCAGTCAGCGTGTCTACCTTGAGCTGGGATCTGAGCACGGGGAACAGAAACTCCATCTCCTGAGAACTCAAAATCACAGGCTCAGGCCATTCTTGTCCTTGGTGTTCAGATTTGCATTAGCCTCGTGGTCGGGAACCACCCAATCATAAAAATTAACATAAAAATTGGGAAGTCTGGCAGAACAATCACAAAATCCCTCTGGAGGGTGTACAACCTCAAACTGGGTCATTCTCACAGGTGGAGACCTACCAAACGGAAACGCGTGGTTCAGACTCACACCCGAGGAAGCACTCTCCCCTGAGTAGGACAAGAGGCATAAGCAATAGCAGGAGGGCCAGTCTCCAGAGACTTCAGAAAAATAGACTATAGGAGAGAGACTGTAAACTAAACTAATTGGAAATGATTAAAACAAGAGAAAAGAATAAGATCCTATGGAAAAAGAATGGGCAAGTTCGAAAGAGAGATAAAAAGAACTTCGAGAAGTGAAAAACACAGACATTGAACCTTGGTGGATGGGTCAAACCCAGCAGATTAGATTTGACTAAGAAAGAATGAACTTGCAGGTAGATTTGAAGAAATTACCCAGAACATAGGAGAGGAAAATGGAAAATGTTAGACGTGAACTAGAATGGGAAGGCTTAAATTGTATCCCACGTGCTCCACAGAAGAGTCTGGAGAACATGTGAGAGGGAGGGAGGATTGGGTATTTAAGGAGATTATCAATGAGGATTTCCTAGAACTGATTAAAGACATAACTCTTTAGATTTGGGCAGGAGAAATCCTGAGGGAGAGAGAGAAACAGGTTTGAGTTCATTGTTCTCAGCAGGGTGAGTAAGACATCAATCTTCTTTTAGTTACGTAGAGTGAGACCACAGATCAAAAGCAAAGAGGATCTTGAAATCAAAGAAAAAAAGCATCTACACAGGGTGACAGTAACGTGGAGAGGGGACTGGTCAGCAACGATGGTGGAGGAGGGGAGTGGGGGCAGCCTTCAACATGCCCGGAGAGAATAACGGGTAACCCAACTACCACTCAAGATTGCAGGAAAAAGGGGCACCTGTGTGAGTCAGTCGGTTAAGCATCTGACTCATGATTTCGGCCCAGGTCATGATCTCAGGGTTGTGAGATTGAGCCCAATCAGGCTCCATGCTCAGTGGGGAATCTGCTTGAGATTCTCTCTCTCCGGCTCCCTCTGCTCCTCCCCCACTCTCTCTCTCAAATAAATAAATCTTTTTAAAAATTTTGCCTTTTGTGCTTTCTTTCTTAAGAAACTATTTGAAGATATGCTCTCCCAAAGAAGGGGTAAAACAAGAAAGAGTTGACTTGAACCTGAAATTTGGGAAAAGAACTCCAACTCTGGAGAGAGTGGAGGAAATTCCCAGAATGACAGCTGTTCACCATATCTGAGGAGCACTGGGTCCCCAAAATGAAATGCTTAGAATACTACTCTGTTTGATTATGCCAAGGGAAAAAATTTCAGGTCCAGCAGAAAATTTTAGGAATGAGTTAATGATAGGTACCTAGAAAGTGAAGCAAATGAAAAATTGAAGCAATGATTAACTCCAGGGAAAACCAAAAGTTATAGAAGAACGTAAATGTAATCATAATTTGTGTGGCCTAGTCATAATATTTACATGGTCATAATAATGTAATGTTGAATATTGATTTAACCAAAATAGGAGGGTAGAGAGAAGGAGGTGTGTATAGAATAGGAGGTGTATGAAAGAGAAATCCATATCCCTAAATCCTCATGGATTAATAGATAATATCTAAAATTTTTAAAAAATAGCAGAATAAGAAGGTGCTTGAGAAATATGGAAGTAAATACCAGAAGAAGCAGCTAAAAGGGTGAGAAAGTAGAGTATTTCCGTCTGGGGAGAGTGTAGCATTAAGGGAGTAGCGGAGTTTGTTTAACTGGGCCACAATACGTAAGTAAATTACATAATAAGTTAGAAGTTGATAAATGCCATAGAAAAGAAAACAGTAGAGAAAGGTAAGGGGTGGGGAATGTGGGGTGGAGAAGGGAGCTGCAAATTTAAATGTGTTGTTAAGGGTCGTCTCCACAAGGAGTTGCCATTTGAGCAAAGACTTGAAGGAGGCAAGCCTTAGCTTTGGGAATGTGTGGGGGGGGTGGCTTCCAGGCAGAGGGAGCAGCCAGTGAAAAGGCCCCAGGGCACAATGTGCTCAAGGAACAACCAGAAGCCGGGGAGCTGGAGCAGCCAATGAGATCAGAGAGGTGACAGGTGGGAGGGGAGGCACAGATGATGTTGGTTCAAAGGCCATTGTAAGCATCCTGACTCTGACGAAATGGGGCAGGAGCCAGTGCAGAGTTGAAAGCAGAGCAGAGAACAATCTGACCTCTGTTTTTAAAGGGTCATATTGAGGGCTATGGTGTGAACAGACCATCGGGGCAAGGTTAGAAGCTGGGGACGCGTTAGGAGGCTGCAGAGACGGGGGCTGGAGGTGACAGTAACTGCGCAGGGTGTGAACAGTGGAGGCAGGAAAGAGTGTTTCCTAATGGACTGGATGTGGCGTTTGAGGGAGACAAGAGTCAGGATGAACTTGAGGTTTTGGCCTGAACAACTAGAAGGGCAGAGTTGCCGTAAACTGACCTGGGAAAAGCTGTGGCAGAGAGGATCCCAGTTGTTGCATTTAAGGTGTTTATAAAACATCGGGTGACGATACTGAGTAAGCAGTGACCTTACGAGCCTGGAGATGGGGAGGAAAGTTCAGAAAGAGGTATAAATTTGGGAGTGTCTGCCTACATAAGGCATTTTTTTAAGTCATAAGAGTGGATGAAATTATTGAGACAAGGCTCCCCAAAATTTACAGGTTGGGGAGCCAGAGAGGGAGGGATCAGTAAGGAAATTGGAAGCCAGGGAGAGTATGGATTTCTGGAAGCCAAGAAAGTGAGCTGAGGAAAGGAGGCGATGAGGACCTCCCAAACAGAGGACTGAGAACTGACTGTTGAATTTAGCAAAGTGAAGGCCATCGATGACTCTGACAAGGGCAGCTGTGCACATGGATGCTGGTACCACGGCGCGTCTGCTGGCGAGTGCTCACCTCTCGCCAAGACAGATCATCATCCCCGTTTTCCTCAAAAGAAGAGAGAGGCTCAGGGAAGCTACATGGCCAGTAAATGTCAGAGCAAAACCAAAACCGCAGAGTTCCCTGTTGATGAGAGCCCCCCCCAAGCAAGTGTGTGGGTGACCTTGGCTGCCAGAGTGGACGTTTTGACCCGGAGGAGTCAGCTACACTTTTGTGTTCGTGCCCACCACGTATCTTCTGTTTCTAACGCAAGACCACATACGGGATGGAGTAAGGATCGGTAGCGAGGGGAACAAATCCACAGGCAGACCGATGAGCGCCGAGCCCGGCACCTGCGTGGCCAGGGCGGCGCTTCCCAGGCTTGCAACGCCAGGGATCTCGTGGACCTGAGAGTCTCGAGGGGCCTCTCCGGGAGGAAGGCCTGAGCGTCTGCATTTCCAACGAACCCCCGAGTGATCCCACGATGCCGGTCCACGGACCACGCCCCAGAAAAGCCAGCGCCGAAGGGCAACAGCGGCGCAAATGCCGGTCGACAGATGAACGGACAGTGTGGTAAGACTGTAACAAGGCCACAAAAGGGATGAAGTCCTGAC
Source organism: Ailuropoda melanoleuca (assembly GCF_002007445.2). Lineage (NCBI taxonomy): Eukaryota > Metazoa > Chordata > Mammalia > Carnivora > Ursidae > Ailuropoda > Ailuropoda melanoleuca. The sequence continues at coordinate 505,373 of NC_048234.1, forward strand.
ACGGGCCACGGCGTGGGCGAACCTGGAAAGCGTCCCGCTCCACGAAAGAAGCTGGTCATGTAAGACTGCGAATCCGACGATTCCGTTCGGACGAAATGTCCAGAACGGGCAAATGCACAGAAACAGCAGATCCATGGTCATCAGGGGCTGGGGAGGGAGGGGTGGGAGTGTCCCTTGAGCGTGGGGCTCCTTTGTGGGGTGATAGAAATGTTCTGGAACAGATAGTGGCGATTTTGTGTGTATTTTACCGCAGTAAGAAGAGACCTCGACCATCGTACGGTCTCTTCAGCTCCGGTATTCTCCGAAGTGAAGGTGATGAGAGGATGAACTGCTCTCCCCACAAGACAGAAGGCTTAGAAAATTTCCCCAGAGGAAAAGTGCCCCATTCTGCAGGAGAGGGGAGTGACGCGCACAGCTGATGCGTGAAGACGCGCTCAGAGCCGCGGAGGGAGGAGTGCCAGAGTGCTCCCCGCCCACTGCTCCATCCCATCAGGGAACCTCTCCTGAGCCCCCTTTTTTGCACGGGGCCCGGTAACAGCTTCCGTGTCGGAAGATGGAGAAAATTGCTCATCTCTGCCCGGGAACGCACAGTCTAACAGAGAAGATCGACCCGGAACCCAGAACTGAAAAGGCTAAGACAGGTCCTACTGGGGACAAAGCACCACGTCCAGGCGGTGAAGGCTGAGGGTGTCCCCAGGCGGTCGGGGGCTCCGGGAGGGGCCGGTACCAGCCCTGTACGCTCAATCAGCCGAGAGCCACCCTCGGACACCCTCTTGGAGCAAAGCAAAAGGAAGTATGGGAACCTCTAATACCCACGCTCTGTAGCCCTGGGCCCCGGATCGGCCTTTCGTAACGCATTTCCGGCGTACAGACTAGCGACTGCTACTGCAGGAAGTGACTAGCTGCTACTCACCGTGTGGCGGAAAAACTGCTTTTTGGGGATCATCTGGTTGCAATAAAGACAGTAGATTCTGCTTTTAGGAGCTGGAAACTTTTTCCCTGCATAAGCACAGAAGCAAGACCGTGAGTGACTGCCCGTGGCAGTGGCTAGGCCAGCTCCCCTGCAGCTCTGTCCATGGCCTTTGTCCACGGCGGTCGTGAGTACAAACGGTCCCAGGCCTGCCCCACACTGCTGGTGACCTCGGCCACAAGGTAACCCTTGGCCGAATCGCCCATGGGATCCCCTCTGTGGCCACAGACACACGATGGTGACGAGGAGACAGTTTCCTGGAGTGGGACTGGCTTCTGAGGAGGCCATGGTGCCCGCTGTGTGGCCTCTGGCTGCTCTTTCTCCCGGGACTTCTGAGCTCTGGCAGCAAGCTGGGGTTGCTGTGCGTGTCTGCACCGGGGGTGTGGAAGCTCTGCTCAAGGATGCGGGACATGGACCCGAGTCTGAAGCATTCCGGTTTTCCACTTGCCGGGTTTGACCTTGGCCAGATCGTTTAGCAGGAGAGGCTTACGGCACCGGGGATTTTAGGCTCCACATGTGTTCCCCTGTGACCATGCAGCCGGTGAGGTCAACAGGAGATCCGTCCTCGGTGGCTGGTGTCCTCTGCAAGCACGCCTCATAAGGAGCCCGCCGGGTCCGGGGAGCCCGCATGCCGGCAAAGGTCGGGAGCTGCAGCTAGTTCCCTTCTGACCGCTGCTGATGGGGGGACTGGCTTGGGAATCTTGCCTGTCCAGTCTTATTTCTGTCTCTAGCAAGCCCGGGCTGTGCTCTGTGCACCCGTGAAAGGGTGCAGGTGCATCTCTACCGGTTGGGATTGTCCTGGAGGAGCTCAAGTGAAGCCTCCCAGTCTGTAGGGCCCTGCCGCCTCTGCACCAGTCTGCCGGCTCCCGGGCTCCACCCCCGGCCTCTCAGTCTCCCTGGACGAGTCCCGTGAAGACTGCGATAGACAACACAGGGGGGCCTCTCTAGGATGTGGTCGAGAGCTAGAACAGCCAGACAGATTGGAGACAGGTGCCCCTGTCACCTGTCCTGCTGAGACCCCACCTGCCTTGTGTCCCACCCAGGAGAGGCTCCCTTTCCCGGAAGCCCCCCTTTCCTCCCCAGCCTGTGCTGCTCACCTGTCCTGCGCTGGGCCGGTTCGCCCCCACATACTTCTCTGTGCTGGGCCAGCACCTGGCGCCTGACGGGCTGGCCGTGGTCTGGGCGGAGCCCCGTCCGGCCTCCACAGCGGTGCCCGTGCACCTCCAGCTGGTTGAGGCGCACGGCCAGCTCACAGAACTCATGCTCGGCAGGGCGCTCCTGCCGTTCCGTGGCCTGCGGGGAGACAGGGAGAGCGGGCACCGTCGCCGGCCTACGGGCACTGCAGCCTGGCTCGGGATATGGGCTGGTTTCCCTGGGGGACTGAAGCCCCGAAGAAACCAGGCAGGAAGGGCCAGAGGGGGCCTCTCCCTGGGGACGCCGGCCGTCCTGGGCTCAGGGGTCGCGGCAGGCCCTTCTGACCAGCATCTGGGGCCCCGCATCCCTGTGGTGAGCTAGTTCTCTGTTGTCGCTCAAGCCGACGTCGGGGAGAAGGCAGAGGTGTCGGCCCGCCCTGTGCCCCTATCCCCCCAGGTTGGTGGTAAGGAAGTCACACTTGACGTCCTGGAAGTGAGTCTGGCACACACACACACACACACACACACACACACACACACGAGGGTCCCACCTGACCCCCGCAGCCTTTCTGCATCTGCCTTGGCTGACGTGTGTTAGGCTTAGGTCTGGGGGCCCCGGGGGCAGGGACCAGGTGGGGCTGCAGGTCTCCCCACAACACCAGCCCTGTGCTCAAGAAATTCGTGTGGGACCCACCGAGTTAAAGGAAAGGCCAGAGTGTGAGGGTCTGGGGGGAGGTGGAGCAGGAGGGACTGACGTGAAGAAGCAGGAAAGAAAGTTAGCCTTCAGCCTTGGCCCCGCTGTTTTCTAGAACTTTCCTTGCTGGCTTCTCCTCTTCGGCAGTCTCAGATCCTCCAACCTTTGCTGACACAGGGACCCCTTGCCTCGGACTGTGGGGACATGGTGGGGAAGGGGAACCATCTCACAGCTGCGCTGGCCGCCCCGCCCCTCCCCCTTCTGCCTCTGCACCTGTTGGCGCCTGTCCTGCCACCACTCTTCCATCTTCGCCTGTGGACGGGCTCCCTGCCCTCGGGCTCGGGACTGGAACAGCCCGCGGTGGGCCTCACGGTCGGACAGGTGGGCAGAGGCCACGCTTCTTTTGCTGCAGGATCAAGGGGGAGAAAAACGGGCTGTTTGGTGGCGTAATACGCGGAGCCATATTCCACACCCAGGGCCAGTGTGTTAAGACCTTTCTGGGCCTCACGCACGGCGCATGACGGTGACACCACCCGTGTGCCTACCGGTGTTGGCCCCAAGTCAGAACAAAGCAAAATCATCAAATACGTGTGAGTTTGCTCTGCAAGAAGGGGAGAGTGAGGCCCCGAGGAGCCGGGGGTGGGAATGGTCCTGGGGGGATCTCCGTGGGGCTCGCTCTTTCCAAGGCTGCTGTGAGGACCACATGATCAGAGCAGCGCTAGAGGACAATCGGCCGGGCTATGGGCTTTGGGACTGTCCCAGAGAGTCAAAACGGCCCTGGGGGTGAGTGGCTGACCCCCTCCCCGCCCCTCCTCCTCTGGGCTTCCACGGAGTTGCACCCTTCCTGCCGTTCCAGGTGCTCTCACGTCCTGGCCTTGCTCCTGAGTCAGCCTCGCCCGCGCCCCTCCCGCCAGCCCCGGAGAGAGCCCCGTCTCACCCGCACACCTCCGCAGGCTTTCCTCCTGTGAGTTTCGTTTCTTGCGGACAGAGAAACAAAACCGAAAGTGTCCCAGCAGCCAGACCCTCTGCTCTGGGGCCAGGGGAGGCTTCCCCAAATCTCAGCCTGGGCTGCTCCAAGGTTGCTGGGCTCGTCACTGGGCTTCTGACCCAGGCCAGGCCTGCCCCGCAGCAGCCCCGCCCCTGCTCAGGCCGGCTTCACCGTCCCTGGGCCTCATGTCCCCTCTGCAGGGGACAGCGGCCTGGGCCCTGGCACTTCCTGCCCCTGCACTGGTCCTGAATGGACTTGGAGAGCAGGGTGGTGTGTGCCAAGATGCAGGGCTCAGAGGCACGTCCCTGAGGGCTTGCTGATGAAGGATGACATCAGGCCGGTCTCCCCCCGTGGCTCCTTCCTCACTTGGGAATCACGACAGGTGCGCCTGCTTCCCTGAGCTTTGCGGTTGCTGTGCTGTTTACAGAGTGAGGGTCAAGCCTGCGTGCAACACGTCTGCCCGCACCGTGTATCCAGCCGCGTTTGCTCAGTGCCTGCCTCTGGGTCACATTTTGGTAATTCCCTCACTCTTTCAGACTTTTCATTCTTGTGTTTTTGAAGTGATGGGGTCTGTGACCAGTGATCAGGACTTGGTAAACCTCGGAGGATGGCCAGCGGGTTTCAGCTAGCTTCACCCGGAGAGAAGGGGAGGCGGCCTGCGGGACGGGGTCCTCGGGGAGGCAGGTGGGCAGGACGTGAGGCTGCCCACATTCCCCCACGCTCACTCGGGAGACCCCTCCTCATGCGTACCCCTGGGATCTCAGAGCTGTCCTCAGCCCCGAGCAACGGCACCAGCGGGCCAGGAGGGGTCTCATGGGTCTGCAGATGGGCCGGGAGCGGCCGCTGTGAGGAGGGTGACCGGATGGGACTCCAGCCTCCTGCCAGCCTCTTCAATCCGGGCACCAGACCAGCCACGAACACCGACTCGTCTTCCACGGCTCAACCATGCATCTGTCATCCAGCTGCTCTGCCGTAAGGGTAAAAGCCCATTTCGCAGCTGCAGAAACCAAGACACAGAGAGGTTGTGCAATTTACACAAGGTCTCCTAGTGACTGTCAGAGCTGGCGTTCAAACAAGGTCGATGGGACTCCGGGGCCTAGGTCCCTAAGCAAGACACGACCTGCCTTATTGGACACAGGGCAGGGGCTCCGGGCCGGGAGAGACCGGTTGGCCTCCTGGTCCCTTCCACGTCAGTCCCTTTGACCATGCAGCTCGCTCCCGTCTGTCTCTGGGTCACTGGTGGAGACTGACGATAGGAAGAAGCTGGGCTTTCACACGGTCTCGGGTCTCCTGCTGGGACCCCTGGAGTGGAGGGACGGCTGGGATGGAAACGAGGGGGACCCGGGGAGGCCTCTGAAGGGCAAAGGTCAGTGGGGCTGGGCTGACCTGGAAAGGATCACGAGCTTTCTCGTCTACATCCTCATTTTCTTCCAGGATGTTCCCTCTTTGCAGACTGTCCCACCCCCGCACCGTCCCTTCCCTTCCGGAACGACTCTATGTTAACAGCTGGTCGAGCACCGACGCCTTTGTCCCTGTGTGTGGTTAGCTGATGGTCTGTCTGTGCGAGTGGCTGGGGGTTCACCGTCTCTTCCGTCGGGCTGCCCATCAGTCCCTTCCGTCAGAGGGACCCGCGCGTGGGGCCCAGGAGGCCGTGGAGTCAGCGTGGCGTGGAGGCGGCCGGTCAGGCGTTGGCCAGCCTGAAGGGACACGCAGGGTCCGTGTCCGAGGTAATTAGAGCAGAAGTTAGGAGACCCTCCCAGAACCCCGCAGCAGGGCCGTTTTCCTTTGATTTTAAACAAAACTGATAATTCTATCACTAAGGCACAAACGTGCCAAGTTTGTTTTTGGCCACGGTGCCATCGCTGTTTTTACGCTGAGCGTGGAAGGGGGTGCACTCTGGCTGGCACCGGAGCTTGTCCCCCCTCCCACCACGACAGGAGCCCGTGCTGTGGGCACACATGATTTCATCGTTCCGCCAGCCGCCCTTGGCTGGGCCCCAACCCTCCGCAGCCCCATCCCATAAAACCCTTGACGAGAAATGCCCTGTGTGAGCTCAGAACTCCTCTCCAGGCCACTGTGGCTACCCGCTTGGCCGCTGTCCCGCCCCCCGGGATTGGAGGGGGTCGGGGCTGTCCCGGGAGCCAGGCGTCGGAGACGTACCTTTCCCTGGGAGGAGGGAAAGGGGGCGTGCAAACTCGGGGCTGGTCTGCAGATGGGAATGACAACACGTACCCTGATGCCTGGTTTTGAGGGTGAAACAAGACTGCGTGTGAAAGGTGTCCAAGGTCCCGGAGAAGGGAGGGGACACCCCGAGGAGAGGACTGTCTCAGCCGGGCGTTGTCCTCTCAAGGGATGGCTTTGCTCAGGACAATGATGTCACGGCAGAGGTATTTCTCTTCCCAGACAGAAATTACATGGTGCAGTTGTGCATACTTCTCGGTGGTGCCTTTGGAAGGATCCTGTGGTCACAGTGGACCTGAGCCCCGGGAGACATGATCATTGAGATTGCTGTGTGTTTGGGTGGGAGTTTGTTGTTCAGAGACCACATGCAACTGCTTCAAATGAGTAGTCTCTGGATGGAACTCAAGGCCCGGAATATCTGTGTTTGTGTTTGGGGCAGACTCTGGGCCCGGCTGGGCAGCAAAGTCGGGGGATGCCCCGCTGGCTCCTGCTTGGCTGGCGTGCACAGGAGGGCAAGCTTGTCATTAAGCTCACGGGTGAGAGGCAGCTGCTCCAGGCCCTGTCTGCACGGTGGCCCCCGCGCCTTCCCTTTCCCATCCTTCTGTCTGAGGTCCGTTTTCACACACTCATTAAAGCACCTGCTTGCCCGCCTCCCCCGGCCCAATCAGCAATCACAGCTCCCCTCCTTGTCCCCAGACAGACGTTTTCCCGGAGCCCCAAAGGGGGCATCTCAGGGTCAGTGTCTGGGGGCCTTTGATCTCAATCACAGAATGGTCGCTTTAACGGCTGCCAAATGCTGGGTCACGGGACACGGGACAAATGACCACACACATCAAATCTTTTGTTGTCACTTGTCTGGGGGTGAAAGAGGAAAAATTCGTATCCCGAGCATCTCCCAACCCTCCGAAGTAGGGCTCCCTTACTGTGCAGGAGCTCAACGTCGGGAGGAACACAAGGGGCCCCACGCTGCGGTGCCAGGACGTTACTTCCAGAGCAGAGGGCCCAGTCGGCGGTGAGCTATTCCCCGAGCCCAGTTTGCTCTACAAGATACAGTAGACAAGGGATAGGCCACTGTATTCTCCACGTCATTTTACTTCCTAACTTCTCTGACGGCCACATGGCCTATCAGCACGCGGTGCAGGACGATTGTCTCAGGTAAAACCAGTCTCTGCTCCGAGCGTGCAGGCTGCAGAAGCCAACCTAAAGGAAAGGAATGCGCTTTGTGAATAGCAAGATACGATCTCACTGTGGACGTGAGCAGGGGTGTGACCCGCGTCAACAGGGTGTCAGGTCAGACTGACCCGGTCAGGTGTGTACATGTGTGCACGTACAAGTGCGCGTGTGCACACGGGCACGCTGGGGGGGGCTGGGCAGCTGCAGGCTGGAGGTGGGATGTGTGGGGAGGGGAAGGGGGCAGGGCGCTCGGGCAGACCCACGCCAGCTGGAAAACACGGCCCGTGGCAGGTGGGTCTGTGTCGGGGAGGAGAGTGAGGCTCGCAGAGGTGCGAGGGCTTTTGCAGATGTGGTGAAGGACAAGAGCGCGGAGATAGCAGATGGTCCTGGGTCCGGGGAGGGACGTGGCTACAGACAGTCACAGGTGTTCCTGAGAGATTCGGTGAGACGGCGGGAGAGGGGAAGGTGACGCGCTGACCAAGGAGAGAGATTCGGAGGTGCCGCTGCTGGAGCTCGGTGCAGCTCTGGGGACAGGGTGAGGTGGGGACAGGACGAGGCAGGGACACGGCCCCCCGAACCCCCAGGGGAGCAGCCCACTCACACTTCTGCCTCCGGAACGGAGGAGAACAAGTGTTATGTCGTTTGCAGGACGAATTCTCCCGTGACTCGTTGCAGCACCTATAGGGAACTGATACGGTTATAATACAGATTTTTGATTCTCCTTGGACTACTTACGGTTGACACCGTGTCACCTCACGTAAAAAGCAGAAACTGTGCAGCATGGTGGGACCGTGCGCTGTCCCTGCCTCCCGTCCTGCGTCCCCGACTTGTCGCAGCATCACACCTACAGACGCCGTGACCCCTACCTGGGTCGGTGTACGTGGGCTGCCGTGACCAGTACCAGACAGGCGGCTGGAGCAACGGAAGTTTGTTTTCTCAGCGCTGTGGAGGGCGGAAGGCCGGCTCGGTGTCCTTGCTGGGGGCTCGGGTGGCCTTTTCTCAGTGTGTGTGGGGGGAGAGAGCTCGCTCTTCCTCTTCTTAAAAGGCCGTGATGCTGGATTAGGACCCCACCCGTACGACCTCATGTAACCTTAATTATCTCCTAAAACCCCCTTCTCTGAATACTGCCTCAACGGGGGTTAGGGCTTCAGCCCACGAGTTTGGGAGGACACAGTTCAATGCAGAGCTCCACCTGACGACGTCGTGAGTTCCGCTTCGATGGCCGTATGAATTTGGCATTTATCACACGCGGCGTGACCCGGGCACTAACGTCTGGGGCTGCACCAGATCTCACGGGTTAAAGGCACCACCCCACAAGACTGACCCCACCCCAGACAGCAGCTGCAAGTCAGGGACTCCCAAACCACCTCCCTTCTGACTCACTAAAGCACCGGGGTTCTGACAAGCCCCGCGGACACCAGCCGCACGCTTGGGGGTCCCCGGGGTCCCCACGTTCTGATCAGCTGGCTACAGACCTGGGGGTTCCCACGACCCCCTTAGGTACCGGAGCTCAGTGGGGTGACTCGGGATTCAGGAAAGTTCTGTGCTTGTGGGATGCCCGGGGCGAGTCCTCAGGGACGTGCCACTGTCCTGCACGCGGATGTCTCGCCACCGACCAGGAAGACCATCCCAGGCTCAGCGCCCAAAGTTCTTAACTGAAGATCTGACTTTACACTGTGACCACTCCCTTCAACCTAGAGCATTTTACGTATTTCGTAGTGCAGGTCTCAAAGCGCGAACTCCTTAAGTTTTCTTTTATCTGAAAGTGTCTTCGCTTTGTCTCAATTCTTTTTTTTAAAGATTTATTTATTTGAGAGAGAGAGAGCGGGGGCGGGGGAGAGAGAATCCCCAGCAGGCTCCCTGCTGAGTGCAGAGCCATACATGGGGCTCGATCCTACGACCCTGAGATCATAACCTCAGCTGAAATCAAGAGTCGGACCTTCCACCAACTGTGCTGCCTCGGTGCCCTATCTTGATTCTCGAAGGATATTTCCATCGCATGTTGAATTCTGGGTTGACAGGTATTTTTTCTTGCAGTGCATTGAAAATGATGTCTTCCCTGCACAGAATCTGGTAAGAGGTGCAAGGTCATTTGCGTTTTTGATCTCTGTATGCCGTCTGCCACTTTCCTCTGACTCCTAGCCGGAGTTTTTCCTTACCTGTGTTTTCAGCAATTTGATCATTATGCCCAGGTATCGTTTTCTTAATGTTTATCCTGTTTGGGGTTTGCCGAGCTTCTTGCATCTTTACATCTATGTCTTTTGCCAGTTCTGGGACATTTCAGTCATTTTTGACAATTTTTTTCCTACCCCATTCTTTCTTCTTTAAGTTCTCTGATTAAACGTTTGTTATCTACACCCCCCCACCCCAAGTCCCCAGGCTTCTGTTCTCCTCTCTCCCCCTCTGGTTTTCAGATTGGATGATTTCTATGCTCTGGCTTCAAGTTCTCAGACTCTTCCCTCTGCATCTTCTGTCTGCTGTTAATTTTTAATTTCAGACATTGAATTTCTCAATTTTTAGAATTTTCACTTATTTTACAATAGTTTTTATTTATCTGCTGAGATTTCCTATCTGTTTTTCCATTACATACATTTTTCCTTTACGTGGTTAAGCATGGCTGCAATAGCCGTTTTCAAATCCTCTGCTGGTTACGTTTGGGTCGTCTTGGCGTTGGACTCTACTGATGTGCTTTCCTTGGAGAGCGGGTCCCACCTGCCAGCGTCTCCGTTTGTCGAGCAAGTTGGGATTGAATCTATGTTTAGAGATTCTGGATTCTGTGATATTGTCTGAAAAGCACACATTGTGGCGGTGGTGGTTTTTTTTTTTTTTTTAAAGCAGGCAATTAACTGATTGGCTGCGAACGCAGACTGTGAATCTCAAATCCCGGTTCAGATGTTCACGTGTGGTCGTTTAAATGCCCCTCATGTGGGCAGCTCAGGGCCATCCAGGGATCTGGGCAGAGTTTATCTGAAGAACATAAGGCTCCCTCTCCCACACTCTGCTCTCGAAGAGTCCCCGTCACCTTCCAGCTGGAGCGGCTGTTCTCGGGTCCCTTGGGCCAGAACGCTGTGAACATGGAAACCCCCTCGCTCTCTTCTGCCGGGGCTCACGGACGTCGGGCTCCATCTGAGTGTAGGGTGGTGCTACTGTGCCTTTCCCTTCAGTGCCTTCAGGTAGGCTTTCAAACAATGATTATTTTTTGTTTTTCCCAGAATCTGTAGTTAATACATGTGGGAACGGCCATCCCATTGATCACTCGGCTGCATAGGAAGTGGGAATTCCCTTGCTTCTGTCTTGAGGTCTCCACAAGCGTTGTCTCGTTCCCTTTTTAAATTAATAATGTCATGTATTTATTATTATTTTTTGTTTGTTTTCGTTGAAGTGTAGCTGACACACAGTGTGACGCACAGTTAGTATCAGACGCACAACGTGGTGACGGGACACGTCTGTGGGTTATACCGCACGCGCCCCAGCGTGGCTGACACCTGCCGCCACACGACGCTGTTACGATACCGCCGGCTATAGTCCCTACGCTGTGCCTTTAACCCCCACGACGTATTCGCTCCATAACAGGAAGCCTGGACCCCCCATCTAATCCCCCGCCGCCGGCAACCAGCAGTCTGTTCTCTGTATTTACAAGTCTGATTCTGCTTATTGTTCGCTCCTTTGTTTTGTGTTCGAGATTCCACATGAGTGAAATTCTACCGTATTTGCTCTCTGATGACTTACTCACTCAGCACCATACCCTCGAGCTCCATCCGCGTTGCTGCAAATGGCAAGAAACGTTCCCTTTTGTGGCTGCGTGGTACCCCCTCTGTCCATGCCCCGCCGTGTTTTTTTCATCCACTCAACCATCCACGGACACTGGGGTCACGTCCGTATCTTGGCTGATGTAGTTAACGCCCCAGTAAACACAGGGCTGCAGATATTTTTTTCGAGTTAGTGTTTTGCTTCCTTTGGGTGAATACCCAGGAGTGGGGTTGCCGGATCACGAGGCAGCTCTATTTTTAAGTTTTTGAGGAACCTCCGAGCCGTTCTCTACAGCGGCTGGGGCAGTGTGCATCCCCACCAACGGTGCACAAGGCTTCCTTTTTCTCGGCGTCCTCGCCCGAGTGCTGTTCCTTGTTCATAGCCCACGGCTGCCCCGCTCCCCGCCACCGCTCCAGCCGCACAGACCTGCCTGCTGTTGGGTGAACGACTGACGCTGCTGCCATGACAGGAGGCCGCTCTCTCCGCCTGGAAGCTGCCTTCCCCCGGAATTTGCACGGCCGGCTCCTTCAAGCCGTCTGTCGTCAAGCAGACTGCAGCTCCACGAGGGAAGGGATTTTCTGTCTCTCCCTCTTAGTCCGCAGCGACGGGGGCGTCGCGTGCGTCGTATGAGGCTCTCGGTAAAAACTGTCGGTGTGAACGCACGTTCCCGTCCGCACCCCACACGCGAGCACGTCTGTCTGCCAAGTCGGCTGCGCCTCCAACGTTCGAAACTGCCTCGTGTTCTCGTCTCCTCCCCTCTTGGTACTTGGGGGTCCGTACTATCTTTTTAATCTTATTTCTATCACTTTAATAGGATTTGAGGAGGGTGCAGAATTAAATGCCTGTAGTTCAAGCCACCATACTGAACCAGAAGTCCAAGTGGTTCAGCCCATTTCTTTTACACAGCATTTTTCTTAGCTCATGTGGAAGCATTGCGTTCTCCTAATAATTAGAATATGATTTGACCAAAACGCTGATGTGGTGTATCGACAAGATACGGGGGAGGAGAAGACAAACGGTGGGCGCAACGGGGCAGGGTGGGTGTTGGCCTGAACACTCCTTATGACAGAAAGCCAGTAAGTAGTTCCCGGAGCCGGGAAGTCACAGAGGGAAACACAGACGGAAAGCCCGGGGGACAGGGCCGGAGCGGCCGTCGTGCGTGCCGCTGGGGAGCGGGCAGAGGCTCGTGGAGGGCGTTGGCTTGTTGTGTGCAAATCACCAACTTTGTGCCGGTGAGTGTGTGCCTCTGGTTCCTTCCTGGGGGTCTCTCCGCCCTCCGCGGTGCTACGAGGGCCCGGGAGAGCAGGAGAGGCGGCCCGCAGCCGCAGGGACGGCCACGAGGATGCCCGGGAATGGCCAGTGTGCAAATGTCAGTACGAGAGTGAACTCTGTCATCTTGTGTTCTGGGGACACTTGCAGGGCCGTTGGGCCGTTGACGGGGAAAGTAAGGCAGATCAGACCACCCTGCCTTAGTTTCCCTCAACAGTGGCCTCGTGGGTGGGAAGGAAAGCCAGATGTTCAGAGGGACCAAGAAATCCGGGGGCGTGTGGTGAGACCACACTCACGCTGTTACACCACGAGCTCCAGCGCGCCGCTCTGTGTCCCTCCAGCCACACTCCTCGCGCAGGCGGACGGTACCACACAGCCAGCTTCCAGATGGGGTCCCTACACCCGCCCTCGTGTTAGCGTGCTAGGAACGCTGCCCCCGCCAGTTCCCCTTCCTTTGCAGTTCCTTCTTCACTGTATTTTGTATGATTATGTTCTGGGCACTGTACCTTTTTGGTTAAAATTAAGCAAAACTAAATTATTTAATTACTCACATCCTGTGAATGACAGCTGGGGTTTTGTTGATATCTTCTCTGCTGTCCTTATATTTTATTTTATTTCATTTTATTTTATTTTACTAACTTCTCTAAGCAGAGGCTTGACCTTCCAGGTTACCTTTCGATTTTAAATAAAATTTGGTATTTTTGGGGCACCTGGCTCCCTCAGTTGGTGGGACACGTGACTCTTTTAAATACATTTTTATTTAAATTCAATTAAGTAACATATATATTTATTATTTTCAGAGGCAGAGGTCAGTGATTCATCAGTTGTAGATAACAGCAGTGCTTGTTACATCAAGTCCCCTCATTAACGCCCATCACCCAGTTACCCCATCCCTCTACCCCCCTCCCCTCCAGCAGCCCTCAGTTTGTTCCCTGTGATTAAGAGCCTCTTACGGTTTGTCTCCCTCCCTGATTTTGTCTAATTTTATTTTTCCCTCCTTTCCTCCATGGTCCTCTGTTTTGTTTCTTAAATTCCACATATGAGAGAGATCATATGATAATGGTCTTTCTGATGGACTTATTTCGCTTAGCATAGTACCCGCTAGTTCTGCCCACGTCATTGCAAATGGCAAGATTTCATTCTTTTTGATGGCTGCATAACATTCCACTACAGATATACCCACATCTTCTTTATCCATTCATCTGTCCATGGACATCCGGGCTCCCTCCACAGTTCGGCTGTTGTGGACTTTGCTGCTATGAACCCTGGGGTGCAGGTGCCCCTTCCGATCACTACGTTTGCATCCTTTAGGTAAACACCCGGTAGTGCAATTGCTGGGTCATAGGGCAGCTCTATGTTTAACGTCTTGAGGACCCTCCACAGTTTTCCACAGTGGCTGCACCAGTTTGCATTCCCACCAACAGTGTAAGAGGGTCCCCTTTCTGCACATCCTCACCAACATCTGTTGTTTCCTGACTTGTTAATTGTAGCCATTCTGACCGGTGTGAGGTGTATCTCGTGGTTTTGATCTGTATTCCCTGATGCCTAGTGAGGGGGAGCACGTTTTCACGTGTCTGTTGGCCATCTGTATGTCTTCTTTGGAGAAGTGTCTGTTCGTGTGTCTGCTCATTTCTTAACTGGATTATTTGTTCTTTGGGTTCACTCCCTTTAACTTCTGAAAGATACCTAACTGTACGACTATGCCTCAAGCTGTTAATTCATTCTCCGGGGAATTAAGATTTAGGACTTCCCCCTTTTTTTTTTTTTTTTGTCATGGGAAACAGTGTCATAATGAAACGTCTTCAAAAGAACAAGATTTTTGCAAAGATACTTTCTGAAACAAGAAGGGAACACTGTAACAAAAGACTATTTCCAGAACAGAAACGTGTTCTTGGAAATTAAAAATGTGATAGTAGAAATAAAAAACTACTCAATAGAAATCTTGGAAGGTAAAGCTGAGGAAGCAGAAAGGAAGAAACAATCAAGAAATAATGTTTTTAGGGGCGCCTGGGTGGCACAGCGGTTAAGCGTCTGCCTTCGGCTCAGGGCGTGATCCCGGCTTTACGGGATCGAGCCCCACATCAGGCTCTTCTGCTGGGAGCCTGCTTCTTCCTCTCCCACTCCCCCTGCTTGTGTTCCCTCTCTCGCTGGCTGTCTCTATCTCTGTCAAATAAATAAATAAAATCTTTAACAAAAAAAAAAAGAAATAATGTTTTTAAATTTTTTGAACATTTTATTTATTCGAGAGAGAGAGAGAGCACAACTGGGGGGAGTGGGAGAAGCAGACTCCCCGCTGAGCAGGGAGCCCGATGTAGGACTCGATCCCCAGACCCTGAGATCATGACCTGAGCCGAAGGCAGACGCTTCACTGACTGAGCCACGCAGGTGCCCTTCAAAAATAATTTAACGAAAATTTCCAGAACGAAAGGACATCAGTTTGCCAAGCTTCCGAGTGCTCAACACACACACACGCACAAACACACGCACGCACAGAGGCGCACACGCACACACACACACGCACGCACAGACGCACACGCACACACACAAGCACGTACACGCACACACGCACGCACGCACACACACGCACGCACACGCACACGCACGCATGCACGCACCTGACCAGAAGGCATTTGGTGTGAGATTTCAGAGCACCGGGGACAAGAAGAAGCTCCTGTTGGTTTCCAGAGAGGAAAAATACAGCAGGTTTCCTAAAAATAACCAAGAGCAAGGATGTTTTTAGACTTTTTGGTAAAAACACTGGAAATTAAAAGACAGAGGAGAAAGTTCTTTAGCATTTCCGAGGGAAAGTGGCTTTTGGCGTGGAATTCTTCGTTGGCCCGAACTGCTCATTAAGGCTGGGTGTCGCCCAAAGACGTTGGATTTGGCTTTAAGTTCACCTGCGTGCCCGGCATGCGCGCCTCCTTTACGGACCGCCCTTGTCTGGACTTGGTGTTGACATTAGGTCAGCCTCCCGTTGTCAGGAGCGATGTACGCAAGCCCGGGCTCACTTCTTCTTCCCACTTTTGACCATCTGTGGGGTCAGAGGTCAGAGCAGTGGTTACCTCAGGTGGGAGAGGTTCACACCACCCCCCATGAACCCCCGTCTCAGCAGCTGACACTGCCACCCACCAGTCACCCACCCGGAAAGCTGGAAGTCACACTAGCTTTTCCCTCCCTCTCCTCCTTCATTCATTCAGCCAAGGTTGGTTGAGCACCTACTATGTGCGAGTCAACGGTGGGCACAGCAGTTGTGTTCTAGTCGGGGCGGGAGGGCGACCCCACCCAGAGTAAAGCCATACCCTGTCTGGTGGTGGGGAGAGTTGTGAAAATAAACCAAGCACAGAGGGGGTTGTGAATGGTGCCTGGAGATGCTATTTGATGGAGGGTGGAGGGGAAAGGTCCTCTTACGGGGGGCGGGGCATGGATCCAGGGTCTGGAGGAAGGAAGGAGTTGCTCCGTGGATCTGCACGCAGGGAAGTGTTCCAGGATGAAGGAGCAGCGCTGCAAAGATCTTGAGGTGGGAGCAGGTGCATTCTGCTGGAGGAGCAGGAAGGGGGGCCGCTGGGAGAGGCAGAGCGGGGTCACGGAGAGGAACTAGGAACTGGACACCAGGTCACAGGACGCCGTGAGCATTTCCAGGCGTTGACTTCACAGTGAGCGAGGTGGAAAGTTGAGGGATTTTCATCAGAGGAGTAAGCTGGCTTACGTTGTCTGGGGGCCGTGCTGGGGATGCACGCAGGAGAGGGGGGAGGGGAGCAGGGAGCCTGGTGCACATCCTGGGCTGGGGGCTGGGAGCTGGGGGCTGGGGGCTGGGACAGGTCGTTCCCATGCAGGTGAGAACTGGAAGGCCCTCCAGCTACAGTCAGAAGGTAGAGCCCGCCGGACTCCGTGCACTAAGATGGGAACACCCAGAAGAGTTTGTGCCGGGAAGGGAATTCCGGAGTTATCTGCACATTTCACGGGTGGGATGCCAGTTAGGAATTCCAACAGGGCCACCAAGTAGGCCACTGGAGATGCAAACCTGGAGCTCAGGAGGGGCTGGGTGAACTGGGGAAGGAACTCAGTCCTGGGGCTCCCAGAAGGTCGCAGCTTCCCAAGAACTAGCAGCGGAGCCCAAGGACAAGCCACCAGGGGGGTGAGAGGAAGGCCAGAGAGTGGGGCGTCCCGGAGGTGGGGAGACGGTCTGTAGGACAGATTGGTAATGTCAGGTGCTGCCAGGAGCGTGTGGAGCCCAGGGCGGAGGGCTGGCCACCGGAACGGGCGACATGAGGTTACTGGTCACTTTGTCTCAGCGTAGTTATGGCAACAGGAGCTGCACTGGCGTGGATCTGAGAGTGGGAGGGGAGCCTGCAGGCAGCAAGTGTAGACGGCTGGGTGGCTGGGTCTAGCTCTGTGTTCGGAGGAGGCAGGAGTGCAGCAGTCCCTCTCGGAAGGTGGAGCAAAGCAGGCTCTTTGCAGTACAGAGGTGGTACCCAGCACACCGGAGACGGAAACTTTGTCCTGGGCAGCATCCAGATATCTCACACTCCCCCAGTCCCACTATGCATGTCCCACTTGGGATTCTAAACGGCTTTCTTTATGGAGAGAACTCTGTATGGCGTCTTTAGCCATGAAACGCAACAAAGACATGTTCACATTTTCCGATGAAAGGTACTGCCCCACACACATCTTTCCCATTGCCGGCCGTATCTGAAAGAGAAGAAGACGACGACTCAGGAAAAGAATTACACGCCATTCAGCAAGAAAGGAACCGACTAATTAGAGCAAAGGGGACATTTTGACCTCACGGAGCCCAGCGGGAGCTGTGGTTTCAGGCTTTCCCGCCGGTCAAGGCAGCGTTTACTATTTCATGGGGCAAAACTTTGGACCCAGCATCCATTTGGAAGAGGGATCAAAGTTCACATTTTAATTCAAACGTCACTGATGTACACAGTGATAAAAACAAAACAAAGCTTGCCTTACTTAAAAACACACAGCCGGGCTTTTCCACCCCGAGCCGCTCTCCGCCCCCAGCAAGGCAAAGCCGGCTTGGGGGGGGGGGTAAACTTTCAGTAAGGGAGACGGTAGCTGTTCTAGTTCTCGGAATTATTGCTTCCTTTACCTTATTCCTGGAGCCTCGCTCAGGCTTTTCTAGTGTGTGTATGCAGGCCCCTTTCAAAACGTTATAAACATTTATTTTGCAACATTTAAAATTTGTGAACAAGGGCAAAGGATAATATGATAAACATCCCTGTATCCACACCCAGTTAAATGAGACATTTCAGACACAGCAGAGGCCACTCTCTGAACACCAGCTGCCTTCCCACCAGGTTAGACTCCACTCGGTTTGACGGTTGCTTATCCCCATATTCTTCATGCGTTCACTGCTTCTGTCTGGATCCCAGAGCAAACCGCAGTACGATACTGCATGTTTTAAAGGTAGTGAAGGCTATCGTGCGGTTAGAACTCCTCTGTAACCTACTGATTTCACCGAATGGTGTAAGCTCTCGCCAGGTGTCTGTAAGCTTCCTTCCTATGTATACGTATACCTCTAATCCCCCCCCCTTTTTTTATTACTGCATGAAGATTTGTCATGAAAATACCCCAGTTTGGGGGCACCTGGGGCGCTCAGTCGGTTGAGCACCGACGCTTGGTCTCGGTTGAGGTCATGATCTCAGGGTCGGAGATCGAGCCCCGAGTTGGGCTCTGCACTCAGCTCAGTCTGCTGGAGATTCTCTCTCTCCCTCTGCCCCTCCCCCCCTTCAAAAAAGAAAAAAAAAAAAAGGAAAAGAAAAGACCCCAATTTATTTATTCATTCTCCTGTTATTGGATGTTTTGGTTTTTTCTGCTCTTGCAAACACTATTACCATAACTTAAAAAAAAAAAGACGTCTCCTTGTACATATGGGCGAGAGAGGCTTTTTCTCTAGGGCTGCGGTCTGTGGACTTCCTGACTCATATAGTCCCTAAGATAGTTTCAGAAAAATTGTGTTTTTCCTCCCACATTTTTAAGCTTGGCATCTAAAATTCTTTATCATAGGTTTAAGTATTAGCTCGAATCGTATCCATTTTCCATATTTGTAGGTTGAAAATGGTGGAATTTTAACAATGTCACATGGTTCAAACTTACAGTTGGAAAGAAAGTCACGTCTGGTATAAATACGATTTAAAAACAAAACTGCTGCTCGCATTCACTTTTCAAGGTGTACCCAGTGGGCTCTAAATATCATAGTAATTTAATGCTTGCTATGATCCACTGTACAAATACTCCAGTAAACTCTTCCTTGGTAAACCAAAGCTTCATGTAGGTATTTTTTCGTGTTTGTCCTGTATTTCCATTCCACTTAGCTCATGAAAATTCCGCTAAGGTACTTTTCATTTGGAGTCTTCTATGGTTCTCCCAGTTGTATATTTTCTGCAACAAAAATACGTGCATAAATTGAAATATTAACGTTTTCAGGTTTCTCATGACAGGAAGGCTCTAAGTGTTACCACTGTCTTCTGCGTTGGGTCATGACGGCCACAATTATTAGTGGACATTTGACCAAAGCCACATAAACGTCATGAAGATTTTGATAAGTACTTATTATATGTAAGAAGTGGGATTTGAGGGCGTTTGGGGGCTCAGTCGGTGAAGCGTCTGCCTTCGGCTCTGGTCATGATCCTGGGGTCCTGGGGTCACGTCCTGTGTCGGGTGCTTCTCCGTGTCCCTCTGCCACTCCCCCTGCTTGTGCTCGCTTTCTCTCTCTCTGTCAAATAAATAAATAAAATCTAAAAAGAAAAAAAAAGAAGTGGGATTTGATTGGAACGGCCACACAATCAGGTTGATGGGGCTTCTTCGTGTCAAGTTAGAAAACGGATGAAGGCTACTTCTGGTGTGGAGAGTCCGGACTCGACGTCCGTTGTATCCTTCTTCTCTGTCCTGGACGTGAGCTCTGAGCAGCTCCGCGGGTGTGAATGGATAGATGGGACTAGAGTGTCTCTGACAGCGGCGTCTCTGAATTCTACGAACTTTCCCCAAGTTACACCAAGAGTGCCGCAGATCAGGGAACGATCTATCACAGAAAGTTGTTTTCGATGCTGCGTCTGTCGTCACTTTGGCTGGGTTCTTGTCCAACTGTGCAGACAGTGAAAAACTGGAAATGACCCAGCTTTGTCTTTGGAGTCCTTTTCTTGTTCACTTTGGAGAAGTCTTCCAAAGGCTTTCTTAGGGTTTTCAATGGATGATTAAATTCACTTCACATTGAGCCACCTCCCGGGACTTCCTATACCGTAAAGATTCGGGGAAATGATGGTATTGTCAATCCCGAGCCGTCGATAGGCTAGACAACGATTTCCCGTTATTGTGTGCTCTCACCGCGCTGGTGTCGAAACGTTGGCGCTACAGATCGAACCCACTGAGCTTACGGGAAGCATCACCCATACAACCTAATTGGCAAGGTCAGTCTTTATTGTCAAATGAATCATCCAAGTCACACTTACGTTCGGTCACAAACAGGTCTGACCTCCTTTTCCTTTGAACAGCTCTGTTGCCTTGCATCCCTCCAACAAACTGCCCCCTTCTGAGTTCACGGAACTCTTGTAACGGAGCTCATGTGACTCACGGAAGTTGATCCCGTTTCCACACACAACACTATTAAAAGGTGTAAGTGTAACCCCTGGATTTGATAACATCTGTCATGTGTGGTGGGTCGGATTACCTGTTCACAATTATTATCATTCATTTCCTCCCCCTTGACCACGCTCCCCTGCAGACAGAGTACGTTCCCTGCCCCCTGACTCTGGACTTGGCTGAGCCTTGCTCTGGCTCCTTGGGGGGAGGAAGGTGTGCGACGGGCTGCCCCTGATGCACCCCCCAGTCCTCTTCGTCCTGTCCTCTGCCACGAGTGCAGCACGTCCCCGGGGGTGTCTGCTTCCTCAGCCGGGTCTCGGAACGGGAGAGCACGCCACGCGGACCCATCGTCCAGAACGAGAAGGGTGTGGAGCTGCCCGTCGCCAGGAGCGGAGCCGCAGACCACAGCCAGCCAGCCGCCCTGCAGCCCTGGAGTAAATATTTGTTGTTGCAAACCTAACCTGGGGGAAGTTGACCAACACTCTGTTCTAAGGGCCACACCCAACATTCTGAGCAAACCAGGCCCTGGCTTTTTAGCAACCGAAGTGTTTGCAAATAAAACAACGTTCCTAAGTTAGTGTGTGGAAACAAGCAGCACCTGTTCTTGTGCCCAGTCATCAGAGAAGCCCTTCTAGAAATGTCACGTACTGTGCCCAGATATGTGCAAATAGACCCAAATGGAAATATCCAAAGTCTAAGAAAAGCTGCTCACCCGCTGCTTCCCCAGGCATGTCCCGATCTCCCCGGCGACGCCATTTCTTCGCTGCCGTGTCAGCCGTAAACTATGAACTGGGAGGGATTGGATGCATCGATCTCAAGCACGTTTTTTATTTACTGCAAGTTTAAAAGGATTTTTTAAACTTTGAAATAGTTTGATTCATAAGGACTTGCAAAAAGTCATCCGGAGGCTTCCCCAGTGCCGTTCTCCAGACGGGCCCTCTGGCGGCCACGCACGCGCTGCCGGGGTCGTGTTAGAAGCGGGAAATCCGCGCTGGCGGAACACCAGCGGCTCAGCCACAGATGGTGCTTGGACGTGATGATTTCTACACGCACAACGTGTGTGCGCGTGTATGCGCCAACGAGGCTTCCGCTCACGTGCACACTCGTGTGTCCGTCACAATTAGGGTAGAGAAAGTTCAGTCACCTTTTCAGAACTACACCCTCCCCCAACCCAGTTCCCGGCAACCACGGGTCCGTTCGGCCTCCCTCCCAACATTTTTATCTGTAGCGTGTTCAGTAAACGGAGCAACACTGCACGTAGACTTTTGAGACGGGTGTGGGTTTCTTTCCACTCAGCAGAATTCCCTTGAGATCCATCCGGCTCTGTTCTTCGTGAGTGCGAGTGGTTTTCCACCTTTGGGGGGGTACGGCAGGCTGCTCCCCGCTGGCCTGCAGAGGGACAGGGAGATGATTTCCCGCTTGCGGGTCTTATTCACCGAATTGCTGGGAACACTTACAGTCAGGCTGTGTGTACATGTTTTTGTTTCTCCAGGAGAGGTCTGCAGGACTGTGATGCTGGGTCTCACGGTTAAGTGTACGACTTGACAAGAGACGGCCCAACTCTTTCTCAGAGCGTCAGCGCTATCCCCCGCCCCCCCCCGCGCCCTCCCCACCATGTGAGAGGAGACCCAGGAGCTTGGCCCTGCACCTGTTTCTCATCCTCATTTCATCTAAACCCAGCGTTCTTTGTCTTGGTCACAAACAAGTGGGTTTGAAATCACACCAGACCCACACGCCACAGCCACCCCGTGCTTTCAAACCGCTCCCACACTCATTACTACTAAGGGCCGAATGCCCAGGATAATCTCAGCGGACAAAAATATCAGTCCAACCTGTGAGCCTATGTCACTTACGATCTCAGTCACAAACAGTCGTATTTGGGGAGCATTTTTACTTGACACGTTCTTCTAACGGCCCGTTTAAACAACCATATTCTTCATATTATCAATACAAGCGAACAGAGAACTCCAACACGGCCCCATGTGCGGTCGCCAAACTGCGAAAACCTGCCCTTCACAAGCCGCTCCGTTTGACTTCCTTGGCAAATGTACTTGGAAGCAAGTATGGCCCGTCACGAAGCTCGGGGGCACCGGCTCGCTCAGCACTGGCGAGCCCCCGTCCGACTGCCCTGACCCCACAGTTCAAGGCTGCTACGATTTCAGGAAACGCATGTCTCTCTTCTCTTTTCAAATCCTGCAATGTTATTTTGACTTTATTAGTCTCATCTTCCAAATGTTCCGTTATGCGTCTTAACGATTTACATTAACCAGATCAGTTTTGGAAGGTTCACTGTGACATGCGTATTTTCGGTTACTAATAGTTCCTACAGGCCACGGATAACACCCCTTCCCTCCTACAGTTGGATTCCTCACCTGTTCTGTTTTGACGCATCCCGCCGTGTTTCTCTCGACTCCGGTAGGTCAGGGTGAGGTCTGGCTTGAGTGTACGCGATCCCGGTCCCGTGTCCCGTGGCTCATGCAGCTGGCTGAGGAGGGCATGCAGCTGTGGGGAGAGGCAGCTGAACCATATGTATAGCCACGGTCCAGCGGCAATAAAAGTATTGTGGTTGCATTCCACCAACCCGCGCTCAGGAAGGTGTTTACCTTCCGTCCTAGGGTGACCTGTAGGACCTTTCTCCCTGCTGATATCGGGGAGCCACAGAAGGGTGGAGAGCCAACGTTGTTTCCTCCTTCAGCTGCCCGTGGAGTCACAGCCGTGAGCAGGGGCCGTACCCGCTTGACGTCTGCTGGGCCGGCATGTCACCGCAGACCACCGGTGCTGAGACTGTAGCTGATCTGAGACGTTCCCACGTCTCAGCCGATCTCAGCTGTGACAACTGACAATCTACAGTCAGAGAAAGACTTAAGTCATTCTTCAGTATTTTGTGATTTTTCGCATTTTCTCCGACGGCTTCGTGTCAGATTTCCATTGCTCTATTTGCCTCTGTTGGAAATTCACTGACGCTTTGTAATACATTGCTGATTATCACTGTCTGTGGGCCCAACAATAACGGAGCCGCCCCCCGGATGTGTGTTAAATTGAGATGGTCTGGTTTCAGAAATTTTACACTTGGATTTATTTGAACGGATTTGGAATTGTGAAGCAGTGACGATGAGGGTTTGCTCTCTGTTTGGGAATGTTTCTGGCCCGGGCTGTCAACGGCATAGACGAAGGTGGATAAAACTGAGCACGCTTTGGGGACCTGGACCCGTCCCGAAAGTCCCGCGTATTGAACTTCAAGCCCTAGGCTCCTGCTGTGGGTTCCAATCTGACCAGGAGAGGTTTTCTTAGCAGAGGTCCCCATATCCTTGGGGCAGAAATCTGTGGCGTGAGATAGAAGTTTCCGACGTGTCCTCCACACGCCTCACCAGGCGTCCCTGTTCTTTGGAAGTCGGACATACAGTCCATGAGTCCATTGTTCACTCTCTAATCGGCCGATAGGGATTATACAGGTTAAGTTGGGAGTAAATAATCGATTTCTGGCCTGTTTACATCCAAAAACGCCAAGTACATCAGGCATTAATGGGGGTATCGTAATGGTCTCTGCCATGTGTCCATCGCTGCTCCCAGTTCAGTAAGATACGGTAGGACGGTCCCGAATCCAGAGCCGGTTGTCCTGGTAGACACGCTGCGTTACGATGCCACGAGCCAGCGGGTACTTCCGGCCTACCTCATCCTCCAAGTCGGGGTGTGCGAGGTGGAGTGGTTCAGGACCCTCGTTGGTCCTCGTGGGGGGTGAAGGGAGTTTCCACGGCGGCATCAGCTTCCCAGAGAATCCGGCTTCCGCTGTGATCGACGCTTTCCCAGGGAGCAGAGGGTGCTGACCACGGAGGGTGGGGGCTGGGCTTGGTGACGCCAGTGACCAGGCTGGCGATCCGTGCGGGAAGTAGTCATGCCGCAGACAGTGGGGCTGCATCTGGACAGAGGGTGGCCTCCCACTTCGGAGGGCTGGCAGTCCGAGGCCGTCGGCAGAGCGCCCACAGCGGCTAGCACATGTGCCGTCCTCCCTGTCCCTGCCTCGGTCTGCCGGGGCACCCAGACCCACCCCAGACACCTGAGGGGCCTCCTTGCTCAGTGTTGTTTATTTTAGCCATCGTGATAGGTGTGCAAATATACTGCCACTTTTTAAAAAAGAGATTTTATTCATTTATTAGAGAGAGAGAGCGCAAGCAGGGGGAGCAGCAGAGGCAGAGGGAGAAGCAGACGCCCCGCTGAGCAGGGAGCCTGACGCGGGGCTCGATCCCAGGACCTGGGATCATGACCTGAGCCCAAGGCAGACGCCCTACTGACTGAGTCACCCAGGCGCCCTCATATGTCGCTTTTGACAGCATTTGCTGATCAATGACGTCTGCCTCTTCGCTCCCCGTGCAGAGCGCAGTGGTGTCTGGCAAGGGGCAAATTGAGCTGAAAAATGAACTTGGGTTCAGCGGTGTGTCCGCTGTGAATATTGGGAGAGCATTCGAGCGATGCTGATTTGTACGAGCGTCCCAGAGCCCCCGTGATGACCCTGTGCAAACACGAAGCTTGCTCCCCGTTCTCATTAACGCTCGCACCTTTCCGCGTACACAGTGAACAGGCGTACTTCCAGAGGCTGCTTTGCAAGTCTCTTTTGCTCGGTAGACGGGTGGGTCAATTGACAACTTTGCTCGACAGGTGGCGTGAACTCAGCACGGCTTTAAGTTCTGACAAGGTTGTACCTGGATTTTGTGGGGTTGAACAACTGTTACTATATTTGCATAACTTCTGGAGTCCGCTTTTCTGAGAAATTGCACCTGCCACCATAGTGTATCTAAGAGAATTCTCATCTCTGTTTCATCAACATCCCTGTTTCAGTTTATTGGGAATTCACCCACAGGTTGGTAAGTTTTCAAATTTAAATTGCACGCAATACCAATTAATTCCGATCAGAAAGTAACAACTGCAAATTGAAACTGAGATCAAACTGGTGAAACACACCTGATTAAAAAAAGTTCTACGGATAAGTAGACTTTTACTAACTCAGTTTAAAGATTAAAATTCTATTAAATTATTCAGATAGGGATAACAGTTGCATTACACAATTATGGACGATATATCACTATGACTAAATATTCCAAAATAATTTTAATTTTGTGTGTTTGAGTAACAACATGTTTTTAGTTAAGGAACTATTTATTTTTATGTTCAAGAAATAAATTCTAATGTTTGAATTCATATTTTGAGGAACATTATTTAAAAAAAA
>NC_048234.1:530499-554001 GCF_002007445.2 Ailuropoda melanoleuca
GAGACTGTAGCTGATCTGAGACGTTCCCACGTCTCAGCCGATCTCAGCTGTGACAACTGACAATCTACAGTCAGAGAAAGACTTAAGTCATTCTTCAGTATTTTGTGATTTTTCGCATTTTCTCCGACGGCTTCGTGTCAGATTTCCATTGCTCTATTTGCCTCTGTTGGAAATTCACTGACGCTTTGTAATACATTGCTGATTATCACTGTCTGTGGGCCCAACAATAACGGAGCCGCCCCCCGGATGTGTGTTAAATTGAGATGGTCTGGTTTCAGAAATTTTACACTTGGATTTATTTGAATGGATTTGGGATTGTGAAGCAGTGACGATGAGGGTTTGCTCTCTGTTTGGGAATGTTTCTGGCCCGGGCTGTCAACGGCATAGACGAAGGTGGATAAAACTGAGCACGCTTTGGGGACCTGGACCCGTCCCGAAAGTCCCGCGTATTGAACTTCAAGCCCTAGGCTCCTGCTGTGGGTTCCAATCTGACCAGGAGAGGTTTTCTTAGCAGAGGTCCCCATATCCTTGGGGCAGAAATCTGTGGCGTGAGATAGAAGTCTTGAGGGTTCACTGAGGACCGCGCTCTGTGTTGTGTGCTAGGTTTCCGACGTGTCCTCCACACGCCTCACCAGGCGTCCCTGTTCTTTGGAAGTCGGACATACAGTCCATGAGTCCATTGTTCACTCTCTAATCGGCCGATAGGGATTACACAGGTTAAGTTGGGAGTAAATAATCGATTTCTGGCCTGTTTACATCCAAAAACGCCAAGTACATCAGGCATTAATGGGGGTATCGTAATGGTCTCTGCCATGTGTCCATCGCTGCTCCCAGTTCAGTAAGATACGGTAGGACGGTCCCGAATCCAGAGCCGGTTGTCCTGGTAGACACGCTGCGTTACGATGCCACGAGCCAGCGGGTACTTCAGGCCTACCTCATCCTCCAAGTCGGGGTGTGCGAGGTGGAGTGGTTCAGGACCCTCGTTGGTCCTCGTGGGGAGTGAAGGGAGTTTCCACGGCGGCATCAGCTTCCCGGAGAATCCGGCTTCCGCTGTGATCGACGCTTTCCCAGAGAGCAGAGGGTGCTGACCACGGAGGGTGGGGGCTGGGCTTGGTGACGCCGGCACGGNACCACGGAGGGTGGGGGCTGGGCTTGGTGACGCCAGTGACCAGGCTGGCGATCCGTGCGGGAAGTAGTCATGCCGCAGACAGTGGGGCTGCATCTGGACAGAGGGTGGCCTCCCACTTCGGAGGGCTGGCAGTCCGAGGCCGTCGGCAGAGCGCCCACAGCGGCTTGCACATGTGCCGTCCTCCCTGTCCCTGCCTCGGTCTGCGGGGGCACCCAGACCCACCCCAGACACCTGAGCAGCCTCCTTGCTCAGTGTTGTTTATTTTAGCCATCGTGATACGTGTGCAAATATACTGCCACTTTTTAAAAAAGAGATTTTATTCATTTATTAGAGAGAGAGAGCACAAGCAGGGGGAGCAGCAGAGGCAGACGGAGAAGCAGACTCCCCACTGAGCAGGAAGCCCGACGCGGGGCTCGATCCCAGGACCTGGGATCATGACCTGAGCCCAAGGCAGACGCCCTACTGACTGAGTCACCCAGGCGCCCTCATATGTCGCTTTTGACAGCATTTGCTGATCAATGACGTCTGCCTTTTTGCTCCCCGTGCAGAGCGCAGTGGTGTCTGGCAAGGGGCAAATTGAGCTGAAAAATGAACTTGGGTTCAGCGGTGTGTCCGCTGTGAATATTGGGAGAGCATTCGAGCGATGCTGATTTGTACGAGCGTCCCAGAGCCCCCGTGATGACCCTGTGCAAACACGAAGCTTGCTCCCCGTTCTCATTAACGCTCGCACCTTTCCGCGTACACAGTGAACAGGCGTACTTCCAGAGGCTGCTTTGCAAGTCTCTTTTGCTCGGTAGACGGGTGGGTCAATTGACAACTTTGCTCGACAGGTGGCGTGAACTCAGCACGGCTTTAAGTTCTGACAAGGTTGTACCTGGATTTTGTGGGGTTGAACAACTGTTACTATATTTGCATAACTTCTGGAGTCCGCTTTTCTGAGAAATTGCACCTGCCACCATAGTGTATCTAAGAGAATTCTCATCTCTGTTTCATCAACATCCCTGTTTCAGTTTATTGGGAATTCACCCACAGGTTGGTAAGTTTTCAAATTTAAATTGCACGCAATACCAATTAATTCCGATCAGAAAGTAACAACTGCAAATTGAAACTGAGATCAAACTGGTGAAACACACCTGATTAAAAAAAGTTCTACGCATAAGTAGACTTTTACTAACTCAGTTTAAAGATTAAAATTCTATTAAATTATTCAGATAGGGATAACAGTTGCATTACACAATTATGGACGATATATCACTATGACTAAATATTCCAAAATAATTTTAATTTTGTGTGTTTGAGTAACAACATGTTTTTAGTTAAGGAACTATTTATTTTTATGTTCAAGAAATAAATTCTAATGTTTGAATTCATATTTTGAGGAACATTATTTAAAAAAAAACCCTACTGAAAAAACAGAACACATCCTGATGATGGATACTCAAAACAGCCACATCGTGATACAATGTTTAATGCCTAATATAATTAATCCACTTATTGATAAGTTATCAATAACAGATATAAATTGATACTCTCTTTTTCATTACTTCATTTGTTACCATGCAACAGGCCGAAAGTATAAGTTCTTTGTAAGTGGGAGTTTGATAAAAAAAAAAAATAGAGTATTCTTTGGTAAATACATTTGCATTTGAAAATTGAACCTTTAGGGGCACCTGGGTGGCTCAGTTGGTTAAGCGTCTGCCTTCGGCTCGGGTCATGAGCTCCAGGTCCTGGGATCAAGTCCCATGTCGGGCTCCCTGCTCAGCGGGGAGTCTGCTTCTCCCCGTCCTCCCCCCTTCCCTCACCACTGGTGCTCTCGCTCTCAAATAAATAAAATCTTTAAAAAAACCCAAAACTTTATGTTCAGCTTTTAAGAATAACTAAATAAAACTCATGAATAAAAAATGAGAAATAATTTTATTCCTTTATTAGATATTATCATCAAACTGTTCTTATGTGTTTTCACATTTAGTGAAGGAAATTCTCTCTACTGCGGAAACTACTGGGTCTAGGCTCTGAGTGCCCACACTGCACCAGGCACCGGGCAAGTTGCTGGCTGGGTGGGTAGAGCAGAGAGGAACAGTGCTGGGGAGGTGGGGAGGAAGGAAACCCAGGGTGACATATGCTGGCAGGAGGGGTCTGGGGACCTCCTTGGGTGGGGGTCACGGGAAAAGTCATGCACCTGACGCAGAAGGTGTTGTCTTGGGTCCTCGGGCACATTCAGGCTGGGAAAGGTTGGAACAGCAGGGAGCTGGGGCTCCAGCATCAGGGTGGTGACCACGAAGGAGCAGTCTGGAGTTCAGTCATAAGCTGGGCACGACTCCCCAGCAGAGAGCTGCAGAATGAGACAGGCCAGGGAAGGCAGAGGAGAAGGGAGGGAAGAAAAAGTGACAGAGGAAGTGTTGTCTGCATCCCTGCGTCTCCAGCGCCCAGACACGGGTTGGCACAGAATAGGAGCCCAGTACCTGTTCCAAGGCGGCTCCCCGAATGAATGGACGAACGACGCTGTCAGTGCA
Organism: Ailuropoda melanoleuca; assembly: GCF_002007445.2. Taxonomy (NCBI): domain Eukaryota; kingdom Metazoa; phylum Chordata; class Mammalia; order Carnivora; family Ursidae; genus Ailuropoda; species Ailuropoda melanoleuca. Next base: position 534,142 of record NC_048234.1, read on the forward strand.
GCCGTGGTCAAGTCCCTTCCTCTGCGGACCCCCGTTTCCCTCTGCAAAATGGCAATAGCAGCCTGGGTCAGGCGGCGGGCTGCTGGTGTCCGCTGGAGGGCGAAAGGCGTTCAGCCTGCGGACGACCGCGGCCTGGCCCCCTTTGCATCGCTGGAGAGCGCTCGGGGTGCTCGGGGCGGGAGGGGGCACGCGGGGGTAAGGGGTCCTTCGCCCAGAGCAGCGCGCGAATGCGTCTGGGAAGCCCGGGTGGCCAGCGGGCGCAGGGCCTGGGGCGCGGAGGGCGCGGGGCGCAGTCATCCTCTCTGCCAGAGACCCCCTCTGGGATGCGGGAGGTAGGGGCGGGCGTAACACGGGAAAAGGAGGGAGAGGCTGCGGAGAGAGTTCTGAGAGACGCAGGGGCCAGCGGAGACTTTCGAATGGGACTCCTGCAGAGCCCGGAAGCGGCAGGGGCGCCTGCGGATGGGGGCGCACGTCAAAGCCCGCACAAAGAACGGCCGATTCCCCCGCTGATCCGCAGCCCTGGGTGCGCCTCGGTCCAGGGCGGCGCAGGAAAGCTTGGAGAATCAGAAGGTGCGGTGCTCCAGACGCTCCTGGAGCGCCGGTCCCAGGCGCTGGAGTTCGCAGGCGCCTCCCGCAGCCGCCGGGTGGCGGAGTTGGGGGCAGGCGCGCCCCACCGACCCCGCGGGGTGGCCCCGCCCCGTGACCGCGGGGAGGCCCCACGGTGGGGGGCGGAGTTGGCACTGCCCCCCAATGCGCGGCCGGCGGCCCCTTCTTAAGACCGCGGAGCCTCTCACTGCCCCTCACTCGCCTCTCCCGTCGGTCTCCCTCCCGCGCTATGGCCTCGGCGCTGAGCTATGTCTCCAAGTTCAAGTCCTTCGTGATCTTGTTCATCACCCCGTTACTGCTGCTGCCACTCGTCATTCTGATGCCCGCCAAGGTCAGTCGCATCTCCGCGGACCCCGGGCGCCCTGTGCCAGCAGCTGGCGCCAACCCAGGAGCCCTGAGCTGGAGCGCTGAGCCGGGCGCCCACTCGGGAGCTCCGGGTGCTAGATGGGAGGTGCCGGCAAAGCATTTCAAGGGGCGCGGAGACCCCGGGGCGCACCGACCTTGGGGCTCACAGATCCCAGGGGGAAAGAACCCTCCGGGTGAGCACTGGAACCTAGAAGTTAGCTCAGATCTTGGCCGCACAGCCCATCCATAGGCTCGGCCCCGGCTCAGAATCTCCCCAAGTGAACCACCGCATCCCACATCTTCCCCCCCCAAATGTCACCCATGCCCACAGGGAGCCTGGGTGCCTGTCTTTCCCTCCTTCTGCCTCCTGGCTCTCCCTTAAGCGAGGAAGGACTTCACAGCTGTAGGGGGCTTCCAAGGTCAGCCAGGGAGCCATACGAAAAGATCACCACCTAAGTGGATCCCACTTTGAGCCTCAGTTTCCCCATGCGTGATCCACATTTCTTCCCTGCTCCCAAACCCTGGAAACCACAGCTGAGTCCAGATCCTCTCCTGGCTGAAAGGCGGATCGGAAACGGAGTTGGCCTTCTCAGCCTGCGGCCTGTAGCGGCTGGGCAAGAGGCAGACGCGTTCCCAGGCTCGCGCCTTGGGTGGCACGACCCAGGGCTGCAGGGGAAGCCGCGTCCCTCGCCCGGGCTGCCCAGCGTTCCCGGAGGGAGGCCGAGGATGAATGGCCTTGGCCGCAGGGCGGGGGCGGGGCCGGGAGTCCAGGCCCCGCTGGGTGCGCTGGTCTGTGGAAGCCGGTTTGGCAGAGGCCCGAGCCCTTTGAAGCCTTTTGTGGCTGCTGGCTGCTCCTTCCTCCTTCCCTCTTTCAGCGCCTTCTCTCGAGCCCAGACAGGAAACCTCCGGTACCCCCCCCCCAGGCAGTTTGGGAAACAGAGGAGCTCTTGAGGGGATGCTGTGCGGGCAGTCCTGGGCCGGGGGAGCTGGGCGGGGCGAGGAGGTGCGTCAGGAAGCCCACCTGCATGAGAAGTGTACTTCCAGCATTCGCTCATCTTTGTGACCTCAGACACCACCCTGTGCTTTCTGGGCCTTGGTGTTCTCATCTGTACAATGGGCAAGGAGGTTTGGTTCCGACGGTATGACTTTGNGGCAGAGGCCCGAGCCCTTTGAAGCCTTTTGTGGCTGCTGGCTGCTCCTTCCTCCTTCCCTCTTTCAGCGCCTTCTCTCGAGCCCAGACAGGAAACCTCCGGTACCCCCCCCCCAGGCAGTTTGGGAAACAGAGGAGCTCTTGAGGGGATGCTGTGCGGGCAGTCCTGGGCGGGGGGAGCTGGGCGGGGCGAGGAGGTGCGTCAGGAAGCCCACCTGCATGAGAAGTGTACTTCCAGCATTCACTCATCTTTGTGACCTCAGACACCACCCTGTGCTTTCTGGGCCTTGGTGTTCTCATCTGTACAATGGGCAAGGAGGTTTGGTTCCGACGGTATGACTTTGGATGCCAAAGCGATGATGCCAGTTCCTAGGATGGGGGAGGGAGGCTGGGAGGTCCCTTGGGTGGGCTGAGCATAACCCTGGTGGGGCCACAGACAGCAGATCCAGCTGTGGGTACCCCCCTCCCCGTGCCGCCCTGACTGGGAGCAGCCCTATTTCCTCTGCAGAAAGGGGGAGCCCGGCAGGAGAGTGGACTTTAGCTGTGCTGGCTGGGAGTGATGTCCCCTGGGATGATGATGGTAGCTTGGCTGAGCCCCTGCTCAGGGGGAGTGTGACCGAGACCCCAGTCCCACCCTGACACACACACCCCTGTACACACCCGTGTGCATGCACGCAGGTGGGTCCTGAGTCGGGACCCTCTTCTCAGGGTGTGTATGCGGGTCAGGGACCTGCCCTGGGAGTGAGAGTCAGGCCAGGGAAGGAGAGACAGCGGCGGGGGAGGGGAGGGAGTCGTTCTAAAGGTGGCCTTCAGGTGCTTTCCCTCTGGGGGATCAGGCGCCTGGACCCCTGCGTTCTTGTGTTCTCGGCTTTGTGCCTCCTGTGTCGGTCCCCACGCAAGAGCTCCCCACCCCCACCCCCATGGCGGCAACGTTGTGCAAGGAAACCCAGAGGTGCTGGGCACAGGGCAGGGCTTCTGGGAAGCCAGCAGGCTCTTGGCAGCATGGGCTGCCCTGACCGAGTGGAGCAGTGGCTCCCAGCATGGCCACCCTCCGCTGGTGCGGGGCCCCTCCGGGCTTTCCTCCTAGTCCACCTTGCTCCCCCCCCCCCCCCCCCCCCCCCCCTCCCCCCTCTTNCATCTCTGCTCCACTTTTCTGCTTTTCTCTGGGTCCTTTCTTTAAAAGATCGCTTTTTAATAAGATAGACAAGACATTCATTGTGCTGTTTGTTTTATTGAAATTATTTAAAAATTCTTGTTTTCAAGGTCTGTAAAGTGTAGAGTAGAAATGAAAACACCCTCAAAGGCTGTAAGTCACACCCACACACAGATATGCTCCCTTACCTACATTTTCCCAAAGCACCGTGTGCTGGACACCCTTGCTTGTTAATAATTACACAAATAATGAGCCGCGGTTTTATTCAGCTGTGCATTGAACATATAGCTGTTGAGCCCACTAGGAGCTGGGGCTGCCCTGTAAACCCCACTGTCCACCTCGCTCTCAGCACTAAGCGCTCTTCCAGGCACTGACCCCGCCGGTTCCACGCGGCGCCTCCAGGAACAGTGCCATGAAAACTGGGGACACGTGCCGCTGTTTCTGAGTTTAGACGGTAAAGGCCAGCAAGCGCTTTCTGCACGCGGGACGTTAATGGGTACCCTCGAGGGAACAAGGCGGGAGGGGGCCGGGGCCGGGGTGGGGGCTGTGGTTTATCGGTGCCGGTGTGGAGAATTGTGATAAAGAGGAGGATTTGTGGACTGTGTTGCTGGGTTTTGTGGGGTTTTTTAAAGGTTTTATTTATTTATTTGTGAGAGAGAGAGAGCACGAGTGGGAAGGAGGGGCAGAGGGAGAGGGAGAAGCAGCTCCCCACTGAGCAGGGAGTCCCCCAGGACCCCGGGATCATGACCTGAGCTGAAGGCAGACTCTTCACCGACTGAACCTCCCAGGCGCCCCTGTTTGTAAATTCTCTATAATGCACCCCCTTATTGGCTGCCCCTGGAGGGCATCACTCCGACTTCCCCCCGCCCCCCGGCCAGCACCAAGGTCCAGAGACATGTGGGACGCTGAAGGCCAGACAATGGCAGACAGTGGACATGGCTCAGGTGTGTGTGGTGGTGAAGCCTGGGCTTCTAGCCGCACCACAGTCCTGCCCGGAATCCCGTGGCTCTGACCAGCATTGACCCCTGCGAACCCTGAGCAAGGTCTGGAGACGCTTGGTACGGTCACAACTGGGGAGGGCTCTCCTGCGTCTCGTGGGGCAGGGCCATGGATGGGGCACCCAGCACCGCTCTGGCTTGGCTCCCACCCACCCCCGCTCCACCCCCGCAGAACCGTCAGTGCCAACACGTCGGCTTCGGACAGTAGGCAGGTGCCCTGGGCGCTCCTGGGCGGCTGAAGCCGTGTTTCTGTGTTGTGACTGATAACGCAATCCAGATGAAGAATTTCCGGGTCTTCGTGCGATGTTCCGTGCATGCAGTAGGTGCTCTGGTGGGTGGCAGGAGAGTGATGGTGCACAGGTGCGCTTGCTGTCAGGGTGACAGCTCGGCTCTGCCGGCCCGCTGCCCTCATAAGCGCTGGGGCAGCGTGTCCTGAGTGTCAGGCCCGTGCTGCGTGCTGAGGACAGAGCGGATCCACCAACACAGGTTCTCTCTGGTGGGGCACTGTTGGGTGTGTGTGCTGGGTGGGGGCCAGACAGGGGCAGCCCAGGGCGGGAAGTGCTGGGGGCACAGAGCCAGGCCATGGTGGGCGGGGTGGGGGAAGGCGCCCGAGGAGACGTGGAGCTGGGTGGCGCACACTGCCTCCAGGCCAGGGGTAGTGTGAGCCAAAGTGTGGGTGACAGAGAGCCCTGCCTCAGGCACTGCCAGGGGGGTGGGGGACTCGGGTGCCAGTGGGCAGGGAGTGGGGCTGGACGGGTCTGCACGGCCCGCTCCTCACAGAGGGCCTCCCAGGTCATGCTGAGGCATTTGGGGTTTGTCCTGAGGGCAACAGGAGCCTTTTAAAGGATTCCCTGAACAGATTTGCAGGTTGAAAGAGGGAGCCATGCGGTTCTGGGCGTGGGGAGGTCAGATTGGGAGGACCCAGGTGGAGATGTGGCGGGCAAGGTGAAGATGTGAGGGGAAGATGCTGGAGAGCCAGGGGTAGGAGCTCTGGGTGTTGGCCGCTGATTTGGTGGGGGGGGGGCTGGGAGGAGGGAGAGGCTGGTCTGGGTGGGCATCGATGCTGGCATTGAACAAGCTGGTGCCCAGGGAGATGGGTGGTATTATCCACATCCCCAGAGGTGATGAGATTCAGGACCAAAGAACTTACACCACGCACGCAAAGTCCCACAGCTCGCAAGGGGCCAGCCGCGGGCTCACACGGGGACCAGGTCCGCCTCACCGCAAAGCCAAGGTCCCAGTGGCTCCGTGGCCACAGGGCAGGGAGACGCAGCTCACCCAAGATGGAACACCAGGAGGAGAGCTCCAGGCCTTTGCAAGGAGAGATGCAGTGAGAACACCGTGTACCGTCCTCTCCGTGGTAATAAAAAACACCCCTGAAACACCGGGTTGGCAGTTTGCGGAATGAGCCGGTTTGCAGGGACTCAGGGCAGCCTTTTCAGAAGAAATTGAGTAGAAGCAGGCGCTGGGGCATTGTGGGGCGACTTGAAATAGGTGAGCGGAGAAAGTGGGTGCCCCCAGCCCGAGGGACGGCAGAGAAGGCACATTACCTCCACCGCAGGAGGCCGGAGGGGAAAGAGAAGCACCTGTCAAATCTGGAGTGTTCGCAGCTGTAAGGCTGATCCAGGTGTGATTAAAAACGGTGCAGACCTTCCTGGACTTCAGGCAGGGCTGCGTCCTGGGAAACCCACCATGCACGCAGCATGGCTCCGTCCGGCCCGCAGCACCCAGGACACTCAGCACACGAGCCTCCAAAGGGGGGGTGTCCTGACCGAGAGCACCAAACAGAAGGGCCGTGTGGGTGCTGTTGGCCCGGAGAGCGCGCAGCCGCCCAGCGCCGTGAGGACACTGCCCCGCGTGCGGAGAGCCCAGGGAAAACGCAGACTCCGAATGAATTCTAAGCAGGGCTCCTACCGCATCCGTAACCGGCTTCGGAACCACTGCCGGGTGCGAGAACGGCCCAGGGGAGCCGTTGGAAGCGGGGGAGCTCTGCGTTCATCTCCTCCCCTCTCTCTCACACCCTCTCTCCTACCCCTTCCTGGGGCGCTGGGGGGGCTTGCTGAGCACGGCAGCTGGGGGGCAGGGGCAGGAGGCCCTCGTCAGTGGGGCCTGGCCCTTCCTCAGGGTTCTGCGCCCCGAGGCTGTGCTGGCAGGGCCGCCCGCGGGCCTTCCCTCCGATGCCGTCACGCTGTTCCGGTGACCCGTGCTGGCTGCCTCCCCGGCTCGCTGGGGTGGGAAGCGGGGTGCCCGCCCGCGGAGGCCTCAGGCCGTCTCTTCAGTTCGTCAGGTGCGCCTATGTCATCATCCTCATGGCCGTCTACTGGTGCACGGAAGTCATCCCCCTGGCCGTCACCTCCCTCATGCCCGCCTTGCTCTTCCCGCTCTTAAAGATTCTGGACTCCAAGCAGGTGAGCAGCCCCAGGCGGCTTCCCGCATCCCCACCGTGGCGCACCCTCCCAGCCCCTCAGAGCTGCCTGGGCCGTGGGGGACCCCCGCGCCTGGCACGGAGACAGACCGCGTGACCACCCATCCCTACTCTGAGTGGCCCCTGGAGTCGGTCCCTGGTCTGGGTACCCGTCTCGGGGACCGGGGGGCCCGGGGCCGCCCTGACAGGCCCCGTGCTGTCCTCCAGGTGTGTGTCCAGTACATGAAGGACACAAACATGCTGTTTCTGGGCGGCCTCATCATGGCGGTGGCCGTGGAGCGCTGGAATCTGCACAAGAGGATAGCCCTGCGCACGCTGCTCTGGGTGGGGGCCAAGCCTGCGCAGTGAGCACGCCTTCTCTCTCTGGCCCGGCGACGGGGCGGGGGGCACAGACCAGATCACCCACAGGCCTGCGCTGGCCACGGGCTTCCCTGGGCTTGGCAGGCAGGTGGCCCCCTGGCTGAGCAGTGACGGTCAGCTGGGTGACCGGAGGGGCGTGCGAGCAGCAGTGGGCAAGGGCTGTTTGAATGCAGGGCAGACTGGGCACCGAAGGCCCCTCGCATGGATGCAAGCCTTCCTGGGGGTAGGGCTGCCCCTTCCCCAGGAAATAAGGCATTGGAGGCTGGATCAAGCCCTGCCTGAAACTCCAGTTGAGCCCCCGTGGGGCCATGAAACACCATATCATTCATTCGTTCCTGCAAACTCTGGCCCTCGTCCTGGCCTGGGTCCCAGCCTTCGATCTTATGGGTCCATGAGGCCCACTGGCTCGGACAGCAGCTGGGACCTTGGTGCAATGCACAGCCCTGGACCCCTTCCTCAGGCTGATCGGTGACCCAGGCAGGCACCTGGCCCAGACAGGCACGGAGACCATAGGCAGCCGAGTCCCATTCTGCCAGGCCCCACGAACGCCTTCTGTTCCTGGCCCTGGAGGCACGGAGCAGAATCAGCCCCTTCCCCAGCTCACAGTGGAAGGAGGGAGCAGATGTGGAAACAGTCTGGGAGTCCAGCCGGGGACGTGTGTCCGAGGGAGGATGGAGGACTGTGCTCAGCCCTAGCTGCCGGGCGCGTGGAGGGAGGCCACGGGGAAGGGAGGTTGGGGGACAGGTTCTGCAGACCACGAGGAGTTCATCTCTCGTGGGTGACAAGGTAGACACTGGGGGAAGATGGGGTGTTGCAAGTGAAGGGAGCATGTTTCCTGAACGGTTTGTGGACCTGGTCCCCCACCATGTGGGGGGGGCATGGAGAGAGGTGGGGTCAGCCCGGAGGGAAGTCTGGCTTCCCCAGGCCCCTTCTGTGGCTCCCTGCCCTGCACTGGGGCCAGCTCTCCCTTGCGAGGTGGGAGCCCCTCAAGGCCGTGACTGGGTGTCAGGCCTTTCGGTGCCCAGGAGCCAGCCGGGGACATCGGTAATGTTGCCCCACGGCTGTGCTCCCCGCCCCCTACACCATCCCGTCTTGAACTGGCTCTGTCCCCTGGCTTCCCCGCAGGGGGACCTAGTCCCCCGTGGCTCCCAGGGGCTGGGGGCGGAGGGGCTGGGGGTTTCCAGCTCTCCCCCCGTCCCTCCTCTGCAGGTTGATGCTGGGCTTCATGGGCGTCACGGCCTTTCTGTCCATGTGGATCAGCAACACGGCCACCACGGCCATGATGGTGCCCATCGTGGAGGCCATGCTGCAGCAGATGGAGGCCACCAACGCAGCCACTGAGGCCAGCCTGGGGGCCCTGGAGCTGGCGGACAAGGGCAAGGCGGGTGAGCTGCCAGGTGAGCCCCTGGCCCGGGTGCCGCGGGGCCCACGAGGGCTGCTCTCCTCTCTGCCACCTGGAGCCCTCCCTCAAACAGGAGGAACACTTAGAAAAGGCTGCTTTTGTAAGTTTTAGGAACGTGACCGTTGCATGAAAGTTAGACCCTGTGGTAGATCCCACGCGTGGTTTCTGCCAGCCACACAAGTCGGCGCTGTCATCGGATTACTCACCAGGGCATCTTTCGAGCACCTCCTGGGTGCCCCCCACCCCTTCTATGCCTCCTCCTGCTTGGGGGGCCCTCTGCTCCCACAGGTGTTGGGGTGGGGGCCCCATGCTGGCTTCCCAAAAAGGCCCCGAGATCCGAGATCCGGGGAGGTCGGAGACCACCTGTTTTGTTCTCTGCCACATTCGCGCCCCATCCCCAGGGCTGCGCTCCCCCGCGCAGGTTCCAGCTACAGAGATGCAGGGGGCTGGGGACCGTGGAGCCCAGCAGGCCAGGGCCAGAGGCCCCTGGCACAGCTCCTCTGACTCGGGGATGCCTTACCAGACACTGGGGGTGCGAGGAAAGGGACAGGACTCGCTGGGGGAGAGGGCCGGTGAGATGGATCTGGACCCCCGCCCTGGCCCCCAGTGGAGGGAACAGCGGGAACAGAGACAGGGTGGCAGGAGGGAAGGGCGTGTGTCTGAGCTGCCGGCTGTGTGCGGAGCCCCGTCCCGGAGAAGGAGGCGGCCGCGCACCGCGGGGGCTGGGGGCTGACCTGTGGGAGCACCAGGGGCGGGAGGCCCGTCCCATCCTCAGGGCAGGGCAGCAGGGCGGGGTCAGGCGCTGGAGCCGGCGGCTCGGCTCACACTGGCTCAGCCCATGGCGTGCCCCCCACAGGGAGCCAAGTGACATTTGAAGGCCCCCCGGAGGGGCGGCAGGCCGACCACGACAGGAGGAGCCTGTGTAAGGCCATGACTCTGTGCGTGTGCTACGCGGCCAGCATTGGAGGCACCGCCACGCTGACGGGGACGGGACCCAACGTGGTGCTTCTGGGCCAGATGCACGAGTGAGTCGTGGGCATGCCTCCCAGGGAGGTGAGGAGGGCCTGGGGCGCCCCCACCTTTCCTTCCTGCCGCAGCCCCGCACCTGCCCGGGACCCCACGGGGTGGGGGCTGCTGTCCACAGGCCCGGTTGCCTTCTGCCCTGGGGCGAGTCCTGCCTTTCATCCGCGACGCTCGCTCAGACAGGGAGTGTGCTCCGAGCACTGAACTAGGGTCGTGGGAAATGACAGCGTGGGGCCAGACGTGGGTCCTGGGTCACAACTTGCAGAAAACAGACGCCCCCTCACAGCTGGCTCGCTGACCTTGGCTGTGAACGGTGGTGTCAGCGAAGGGTTAGGGGTCAGGTTACTTGTTGCCTCCAAGTGCCCTTGGGGGGCCCCAGGTGGACCACAGGGCTGGTGGGGCTGGGATCGCGGGGAGGCCGGCCCCGCCCGTGGGGCCCTGAGGGTCAGTGGATGGCAGCCGATGCGGATTCCCGGGCAGGTGCACGAGGGTTCCCGCGCAGACGGGAGCCCTGGACCAGGCAGGCGGGGCCGCTGGGAGGTGGGAAGGAGCCGAGCCCGCAGACACTTGAGGCCCAACACGCAGGCGGTTTTGATCTTGAGAGGACTTTCTGTAATGATAGCCTAGGGTTCTCCCTGACGTCCGCCGGGGCAGCGTGGGGAAGGCTGTGTCTGCTTCCACACCCGCGGGCTGGCCGAGGGAGCTGCTCCTGGGGCTGGAGGGCAGGGCTGCAGCTCAAGGGACCCCCTGCCAGCTCAAGGGACCCCCTGCCAGCCCCAGGGAAGGTCCCCCCAACCCCGTGCCGCCCTGGGGAGCTCTGGAGAGTCACTTCCCCCCAGGAGTGGGCTCTGAGGGGTCCGGGGAGCCCCAAAACTCTCGCCCAGCTTCCGTGTGCACGGAAGTGCGTTATTTTGGAGGGATGGGCCCTGACTTTTGCGAGGCCCCCGGTGCGGTATGGACCTGCAGGCAGGGCGGTCGGCTGCTCCCCAGGCGTGTTTTGTGTGTGCCAAGGGGCCCAACTGCCATCCGGTGTCACCCCTGCCGCCCTGGCCGTGGAGGTGGGACCAGCGTCTCTCCCTTCGTTCAGGCTGTTTCCCGCCAGCAAGGACCTGGTGAACTTCGCCTCCTGGTTTGGGTTTGCCTTCCCCAACATGCTGGTGATGCTGCTGCTGGCCTGGCTGTGGCTCCAGTGCGTGTACCTGAGGTTCAGGTGAGCACGCGCCGTAACCACGACCCCCACCCGCCACCGCCCCGCAGAGAGCCAGCCTCTAACCACGCCCCTCCCCCCAGAACCAGCCTCTAACCACGCCCCTCCCCCAGAGAGCCAGCCTCTAGCCACGCCCCCTTCCCTGAGGCCAGACTCTAGCCACGCCCCTCCCCCTGAGCCAGACTCTAGCCACGCCCTCTCCCCCTGCAGAAAGCCCAGACTTGGCCGGGGGCTGCCAGGTCCTTCCTGTCCCGCCCTGGCCATTTGTCCAGGTGTCCCCTGCTAGTCTGGCCGCCCCGGCCGCTTGCCTTGCCCCTGCACCTGCTGCCCTTCTTGCTGGAAGGCCATTCCCTACCTTCCGGCCTTCCCACCTCCTCGGCCTCAAGGCCAGCTCGGACGCACCTCCCCCTGCACCGCCCCCGGCAGCGACACAGGTCCCGACTTTGCTGCCCCCACTCCGTTTCGGAAGAGCTGCTCCCTGGGTCCCGGGCCTCCCTGGGAGCTGGCCCCTTGGTGCCCAAATGCTGGCGCCACCCCTCCCGTGACTCGCACGCCTGTGGCGGGCGGGCCCTCTCGGTCCCCTGCAGCCAGCCTGGCTCCTGGCCCCGGCATGGGGGGAGCAGGTGTGGGTCGAAGCTGCTAAGAGGACGCTTGTACCCTGTGCAAACCTATACTTGGCGGCCCGTGCCCATCAATCCCCTCGGGGCTCCAGCCTCAGGGCCTCATCTGAACCCAATTACCTACGAAGGTCTCGCCTCCTGATGCCATCACACTAGGGGGTGGGGCTTCCACCTGTGACCGTGGGGGGACACAGTTCATTCCATAAGGGTCCCCTCCTGGGGAGACCGAGGCCTGCTGCCCTTGACCGCCCTGAGGCCCAGGCACAGCATGAGGTGGGGGGGCTGCCCTAAAGCCCCGAGGTCCACGAGGTCCACTGAGTTCCCTGCAGGGCGAGCAGGGGCCCTGGGCTGGCTCCAAGGCCACAGGGGCACCACCAGCGTCCAGACTGTCACAGGCAGGAACCCCAGCAGAGCCTGCCCAGCCTGGTGTGGCCCCCGCCGGCCTTCTGATGGGGAGTCCGCCTGAGGCCGTGTTCAGCCAGCCCGCCGCGCCAGCTCAGGGGCCCTTGATGACCTGACCTGGAGCATGGTTGGGCGGGGGGCAGCCCCCAGGTAGCCTTGAACAATGTGAGCGGCAGCAAAGATGTTCTCGGGCCCAGGCCACGCCTGCCATGTCCTGGCCCCTGTGGCCCCAGCCCCCAGGCCTCGTACAGCCAGCACCTGCCTCAGCTGTGGGGATGCCCTTTCTGTCACCCTCACTTGGGTCCCCCCTGGGCAATGTCAGGGTGACTGCCTCCGGGCCTCATCCAGGAAAACTACCCTCCTGGGTTCACAGCCCCAGGGACCACGGGCCCCCCAGGACTAGCGGGACATTATCGTTGGCTTGCACCCAGCTTTGCTAACCAGGCTGGACCCCTGCCCTCCCGTGAAGTCTGTCCCAGGGCCCGGGAGGGACTCCCAGCAGGGAGGGCTCTCTCAGGACAATCCTCTTGGCCTTCAGCCTGCCTGGGGCTGGAATGTCCAGACAATCCCACAGGCCTGCATCCTGGGCACCGATGGCCCTGGCCGGCCCCTCCCCATGGCCGAGGTACCCTCAGCACCTGTCCACAGACCCCTCCTCCGCCCATCCCTGATGCCGGCACCCCAGGCGAGGTCCTGCAGGGCAGCCTGGGCAGGCTGCGGGTGGCTGTGACCACTGGTCCCCGGGGAGCCCCCAAGAGCAGGGCCACCATACACCTGTGCCCCCCCCAACCACAAGCTCCCACCCTGCTCCTGCCTGGCCTGGGCTGCTTAGACCTGTCCTTGTTCTTTGTGTCCTCTTGAACCACCTGTGATGGGGGTTGGCATCTCAGCTCCGGGCCCCGGTGGGACCACCCCCCGTGAGGAAGACCTTCCCCTCAAGTTGGCTCCAGAACTTCTCCCGGCCATCCCCCAGATGACGGGAGCCGCCGGTTCCCAGGCGACCAGGCACCTGCCATGGCCCCCTTACCAGGGGCGGCCCTGCCTCTGCCGATTTCTGCCTCCTCGGCCCCTGTCCGCCCCTCCCCCTGCCCCTCGGCTTCCGCTCCTGGCTGTCCTTCTCCCGTCTTGCCTCCACTGGCCCTGAGACCCCGTTCAGCCTGGCCCCCACACCGGTGCCCTCCGACCGCCTCGGAAGCCCCCTCCGGTTCTGGGGGCACCCTGGGCCGTGCGCTGGGCACACATCACAGAGACCGTCCCCCACTGCGTTCTGCGAGGCAGGGCCGGCAGAGGTTGGAGACAGGACCGGGGAAGGGGCTCGCTCGAGGCTGCACCGTGTGCCCTTCCACCCCGTCCTGCTGCCCAACGTGCAGCCTTCCATCTGACCGTCCGACCGGCCCTGTGCCAGCCGGCCTGCCTCACTGGCCTCTCGTCTGTGCACCTTCTAGTTTTAAGAAGTCCTGGGGCTGTGGGCTGGAGAGCAGGAGTCAAGAGAAGGCTGCCTACAAGGTGCTGCGGGAGGAGTACAGGAAGCTGGGGCCCTTCTCCTTCGCCGAGGCCAACGTCCTGCTGTGCTTCCTCCTGCTGGTCGGCCTGTGGTTCTCCCGGGACCCCGGCTTCATGCCCGGCTGGGTGTCGCTGGCCTGGGACGAGGGCGAGATGAAGTAAGTCGCAGGCTCCCTCGTCCCGCGTTGAGTTCTGCCGCTCCCTTTCCTCTCCCGGGTCTTCTCGGCAAGCCCGCAGATGCGCCCCTGATGGCCAGGCAGGGGGGCCGGGCTGTGACAGGGAGGTCTTGCCAAGCCAGGAGCTCTGCCATCTTTCCTCCCTCTGAAGGCAGACGTCCGGGGTCTGGGGCCTTTGTCGAGACCTGGCGGAGAGGGCGTGGGCTGCTTCCCTCCAGGTGGGAAGGAAGCGAGGTTCCTAGACGAGGCAGGCGACGCGGGCGGGGGATACCCGATGTTACACCTGTCCCGTAAGAGGGTCTGCTGGGTTAGCAGCCGGGCCCTGGCAGGCACCCCGGGAACCCAGGGTTCTAGACAGTCTGAGGAGAGCACGTCGCGATGTTCACTCACGGAGCCATGCAGACTGAGAGGGGAGCAAGCAGGTCAGGGTCGCCCCGCTGGGGGCAGAGCTGGGCCCAGACGTGGCTGTCCTGGCTTCCAGCCACGGTTTCATCCGTACAGCGCTCCCGACGTTGGCCCTTGGCGCTCCAGTCCTCACGCTCAGTGCGCCTTTGGACACAGACTAGGTTTGAGGAGTGGGGGCCCTGAAGCTAGCTGGGCATGTCCTGTGTGCTCTCCCCTATAGGTATGTGTCTGACGCCACCGTGGCCATCTTCGTGGCCACCTTGCTGTTTGTCATGCCTTCGCAGAGGCCCCAGTTCAACTTCCGCGGCCAGACTGAGGAGGGTAAGGCTCTGTCCTGGCCTCGCGCTCATCAGGGTGCCCCCCCCACCACCGAGGGAGGGAGCCCCACCCTGTCGGAGAGGCCTGGCTAGACTGCCACGTCCAGGCAGGGGGCGTTCGTCAACCCTCCCTGGGACTGTTCAGTGCCAACTCTCTTCTCTTGTGCCCTTTACACGTCGGAAATCTTATCAGTATCACATCAGGACAGAAGAATATTCCCGATTTCCCTCAATGCCAGCAGTGTATTTTCGGTTTCTCTCTTCCCGTCTTTGCTAGGACGCGTGTGCACACGGCTGCGATCCACACACAGACACGGGTCTAATTCTGGTTCTCTGTCATGTGGGTTTTCATGTTTTTACTCTGTGAACACGTCCTGTTAAACACACAGCCTCTGACTTTATTTTCTCTAATAACGGCATCATATCTCGTCAAGGGGCTGTGCTGTTCTCCTCTCAGGAAACATTCTGGCTGTTCTGAATTTTTCATTATCATAAATTAGTGTTTTCACGTGTGTAGCTTTTTCTTTGAGGGTGTTTCTTTAGGATTAATATCCAGGAGCAACGTTATTGCAAGAATATATACGTCTTAATGGTTCTTAAAATGGGTTGCCGAACTGGTTTCCAAAAAGATTGTGCAATTTCTCCGCCAGCAGGAGTGTAACAGTTCTGCCACATCTTCACCGGCAATGGGTGTTACGATTACTGTGAGTTTTAGCTGATTTATGGATAGGAGAAGGTGCCCGTTGAACTCATGGGCTTTTATTCCCCTTCATTCGATCTCTTCTGCTTGCCGATGCGGCTCTGGGTTTTGGATGTGTGTTTTTATGGTTTCTTCTCAGAAAGGAAAACTCCGTTTTATCCCCCTGCGCTGCTGACCTGGAAGGTGACCCAAGAGAAAGTGCCCTGGGGCATCGTGTTGTTGCTGGGAGGGGGCTTCGCGCTGGCCAAAGGATGCGAGGTAAGGCCCCCCTGCAGGCTGCCAGGGCCCCTATTGCACAAGAGGGCGTCAGAGAACTTTGTCCCTCCACCCACACCCCTGCGCTGTGCACTCTGGTTCAATGTCTGTCTGCTCCAGAGAGCTGCAGGTGTCTTGAGGACAGGGACTCTGTCTTGTCACCAAGGATGGGTAGACAGGTGGGTGGATGGATGGACGGACCTGAATGGAGACAGCTCTTTGAGCAATTGTAGCGATGAGTGAATGAGTGACCAGGAGAGTAAGTCAGCTGAGAGAGGCAGAGGGCTCTGTGAGGCCTCCTTTGGGGTTTGGTGACAATGACCTCGGCTTTGATTTGTTCTGGGAGGTCTCTTCCTGCCACACCGTCTCCTTCTTCTACTCGTTGGACTCTGCTCATGTAGCCGACATTTAAATACGTTTTCTCTATCAAGGTATATAGCAGCACAGAAGGAGAGGAACAACTCTTGGGAGAAAACACCCCAAAATGTAATTTTCTTACCCCCCCCCTTTCTCAATAGAGAAGAAATGAGGTGGGGAGAGAGATGAGCCCGCTTGGTGCTGTTGTCCTCCATCCATCCTTCCATCTGTCCATCTATCTATCCATCCATCCATCCCTTCATCCATCCTTCCATCCATCTGTCCATCCATCCATCTATCCACCCATCCTTCCATCCATCTGTCCTTCTATCCATCCAAACTTCCATCCATCCATCTGTCCATCCATATCTATCCATCTGTCCATCCATCCTTTCATCCATCCATCCATCCATCTATCCACCCATCCTTCCATCCATCTGTCCTTCTATCCATCCAAACTTCCATCCATCCATCTGTCCATCCATCCCTTCATCCATCCCTCCATCCATCCATCCCTTCATCTATCCATCCATCCATCCATCCATCCATCCATCCATCCATCCAGGAGGAGAATGTCATAGACAGACTTGGTCTATCTTGTTTCTTCTGTTCCTTCAGCATCTAAAATGTAGCCCAGTGCATAACAGGAACATAAATATCTTTTAGATGAATAAATCCATCCATCTGGTCACCTCTCCGTTCGTTCATCCATTATCTATTGTCACTCATTCATTCATTCATTCTTGTATTCATTCATCAAACATTCCCAGTATGTCCATGTTAGATCAGGCCTGGGAGTTACAGAGCAGGTTGATAATGTTCCTGCTCTGAGGCCTTTGCAGCCTGGAGAGGGGGTCATATCTGAAAAGCATGTCAGGAAGGAGCGATCCCTGAAGGAAGGAGTAAGCGTGCAGTGTTGAGCTCAGGAGCAGCAGAAGATGAGGCTGGTGTGGCTCGAAGAAGTCACTTCACCGGGAGTCAAGATGGGGGTGTGGACTTTATTCCGTGGGCAAGCCCTGAAGGGTTGAGTCCAGAGTGACTCAGTCTGATCTGCGCGTGGGGAAACACGCTGATGCGGGGAGTGGACACCCAGGCAGGGAACGGCTGTGGGAGAGCCAGTCGGGGCTCAGTACCTCATCTGACCCAGTCTCAGAGCGTGAGGCTCCGTGAGCGTTCTGTCCTCCCTCAGACTCGCTCCTCCTCTAAATCCTCGATTTCCAGTCGGATCCCTTTCCTGAGCATTGGGAACTGCAGGGGCCTGAGCGGTGGGGAGACGTTCGGGGTGACCGGGTGGCCGAGTGGGCATAACAGGGCCCACAGGGTGGCACCCAGCCCCCCAGGTCGGACAGCAGGTCGACGGGGAGCCCCAGGGAGCAGATCCAGGGCCAGAGAGGATGAGTTCAGGCTGGGACGTGAGTGTGACTCCGAGCCAGAATTCGGTTCGTAGGCTGGCTGGGCTGGAAACAGGTTGAGGAGACATCGAGGTGGGGATGGGGAGAGTCAGGGCGCAGGAGGGGCTGAGCTCCCTGGGGAAGGACCAGGGTCGCTCAGGCCCTCGGTGACTGTCCTCCCCCACTTTCCAGGCCTCGGGGCTGTCTGAATGGATGGGGAAGCAGATGGAGCCCTTGCACTCCGTGCCCCCTGCAGCCATCACCTTGATCCTCTCCCTGCTTGTTGCTGTGTTCACGGAGTGCACAAGCAACGTGGCCACCACCACCCTGTTCCTGCCCATCTTCGCCTCCATGGTAAGTGACCTGCTGGGGTGATGACCCTTAGCCGTCGTGGCACAGGAGGCCGTCAACCCGTGACCGTGTCCTGGGTCCCTAGCGGGACGGTGAGGTCAGGGGCCAGAGCCCAACCTCACTTCCGAGGTCCTTCTTTGTATCCCGCATATGCGCCAAAAGGTAAAGCAAGAACCAGGCCCTCAAAAGTCATTATAAATGTGGCCGATTGTTTCTCAAGCTGAGGAGACAGGGTCTGCAGCATGGAGGAGTGGGCCAGGGCCACGGGGGTGATGGGGCATCTGGCGTATGGAGGGGTGCGTGGAAAGGCGGCAGGGCAGGGCCACTGTTGGCCGGAGCCCACCAGGAAGAAATCCTGGGGAACTGGGTCTTGGGGACGGTGGGAGGCAGAGGCCGTTCAGGGAGGTTGGAGTGGCCCAGGCGCTGGGCACAGAGGGAGTGGGTGGGGTGGAGGGGCCGGGTGCCAGGCTAGAGCTCTGTGCTTTGGGCAAGAATGTACTCGAGCTGGGACCGAGGACGAGCAGGGCTTGGAGGAAGAGCAGCTGTGATCTTCTCTTGCATTTCCTTCCTCCACTCACTGCTCGGCGGTCCCGGCCTCAGGGTGGTGCAGCGGGAGCCCCGGGCTGGGGGTCAGAGGACCTGAGTCCAAGCTGTGGGGTCCTCGAACGCGGCACCTCAGTTCTCACCTGTGCTGAGGGCCCAGTAAGATGAGGGCCATGGGAATCCTCCGTGAGCAACAGCACAAGCCTGGAAGGGGCCGTGGTTGCCACTCCGGGGTTGGGAGCCAGACTCAAGTCCGTCGATTTCCCCTCGGCCGCCCCGCGTCCACATGTATGGAAGTGAAACCCGATGGTTTTCTCCTTCCATTCTGAGTGGAGATGGACGTGGTGGTCGAGGTCCGCCTCCCCTAAGCAGGCTGCTGGGCTAGCGGTGCTGGGCCCCGCCCCCAGGGAAGGCCTGGCTTGCTCACCTCCAGCCCAGAGCCAGACAAATGGGGGTTTTCACCTGAAGGCGTGGCCAGGCTTTTCTCGAGCCAGAAGCCCACAGCTCCCCNTAAGCAGGCTGCTGGGCTCGCGGTGCTGGGCCCCGCCCCCAGGGAAGGCCTGGCTTGCTCACCTCCAGCCCAAAGCCAGACAAATGGGGGTTTTCACCTGAAGGCGTGGCCAGGCTTTTCTCGAGCCAGAAGCCCACAGCTCCCCTGGAACTCCTCCCTCAGCATCCACCTGCGGGGGAGGGGCAAGTGGTGACCCCCCCCCACCCCGGCTGGGTCACAGAAGCCCATGGGGTGCAGACGCCATGCACTCAGGGCCAGGAAAAGAGGGGGTTCAGGACACAGACGGGGCTGCCTGGACCTCTCAGCCACTCGCCGCCTTTCAGAGACTGTTTACCCACAGGAACCATGAGCCGAAGCCGCTCGTGCACTTGGACTCAGCAATTTCATGTCTGGGAACGTGTCTTAGGAAGATCGTCAGAGTGCGGACAAGCCTCTATTACAGAGAGAGGCACATCCCAGAACGTTTGTTACCAAGGTGTTTTCATAGCAGCAGGGGACTGGCGAGAGGAGACAGAGTCCTACGACACAGTATCAAACTGGGGGGAATCACAGTTTTGAAGGGTACTTAAAGTTCAAAGCATCGTAGGTACACACGGTTAATAAGTGACCAAGAACCCCAGAGGGTGCACAGACCCTGGCCCTCCAGCCTCCTCCCGAGAGATAGCTTCTGCTATGAATGTCTTAGGTATCTTTCTGGATGTATCCCTCTCTCTCTCTCTCTCTCTCCCTCTCTCTAAACAAATGGCATCATTCTGTGGTCCCGTTTTGCACCGTAATGTTCTTTTCCTCTACCATCTATCAGGGATCTTCCCGTGCTGGTGGGGCAGACACAGCCGCCAGCGGCCCTGTTGTTTGTATGTTTATGTTTTATTTAACCATCTGCTTCTGTGGCGTACGGATGAGTCTGTCTCCTCAGTGTTTTGCTGATGCACAGTCGTGCGTGCGTCTGTCCTCATGTGCATGCACGTTTGCACGATGGATTGTGAATTTTGATAGAGATCGGAACATACTGTGAATTATATTGTTCATTCATTCAACATTCATTAATGAATGTCTACTCTGCACCAGACGCTGTTAGATGTGGCTGAATTTTAAGCCGTAGAGTAAAAAAGATGGGTCCCAAATTCCATATGCAAAACAATCCCGTGTGCGTAAAAACATGTGCATCACAGGCGAGAAGATGTGGGCCTTCGAGGTCTGGGGCAGGACAGACAGACGGGTGCTCACGTGGACCGCAAGGGCACACCAAGGTTCGGTGCAGTCTGAGCGGCCAGCATGATCTCTGGCACATGGTGGCCAAGAGACATACGCTGAATGAACGGGGGTTCAGAAAGGCCTCCCGGGAGGCGGCTCTGAGTTGGGCCCCTTATTGTGCAGACCCGTGGCCAAGGGTAGAGGGGCCAGCGGGACAAGGGCCCGGGGCTGGGGCTGCACACGGGGTGTTAGGGGAACGCTCTTCAGGAGCTTTCGTCCTGTGCACCCGTGACCTCGCGGCGCTGTGTTTCCCCCCAGTCACGTTCCATCGGCCTCAACCCGCTGTACGTCATGCTGCCCTGCACGCTGAGTGCCTCCTTCGCCTTCATGCTGCCGGTGGCCACGCCGCCGAATGCCATCGTGTTTGCCTACGGACACCTCAAGGTTTCTGACATGGTAACGCAGC
>NC_048234.1:554955-589381 GCF_002007445.2 Ailuropoda melanoleuca
CCAAGGTTCGGTGCAGTCTGAGCGGCCAGCATGATCTCTGGCACATGGTGGCCAAGAGACATACGCTGAATGAACGGGGGTTCAGAAAGGCCTCCCGGGAGGCGGCTCTGAGTTGGGCCCCTTATTGTGCAGACCCGTGGCCAAGGGTAGAGGGGCCAGCGGGACAAGGGCCCGGGGCTGGGGCTGCACACGGGGTGTTAGGGGAACGCTCTTCAGGAGCTTTCGTCCTGTGCACCCGTGACCTCGCGGCGCTGTGTTTCCCCCCAGTCACGTTCCATCGGCCTCAACCCGCTGTACGTCATGCTGCCCTGCACGCTGAGTGCCTCCTTCGCCTTCATGCTGCCGGTGGCCACGCCGCCGAATGCCATCGTGTTTGCCTACGGACACCTCAAGGTTTCTGACATGGTAACGCAGCTGCTGTTGCTCCCGTGGGCCATGACGTTGTCCTGAGGGATGGATGCCCCTGTATTAATGCACGTGATGTCACACGATGTGTCCAGCCCTGTACTCCTTATTTGTATTTATATGCACCTTTGCTTCTCTTTTGAAATGATCTCAAATTTCGTAGACCGTTCTGTCTCCCAGAGCTGAGAGGTGGGTTCTGGAAGATCCCAGCTGGGGAGCCCTCGCCGAGCCCTTGGAAGGGGTGGGGGCGGGGGTCCCACATGGCCAGGATGGGCTTTGAGAACTAGCGACACCAGGCAGGAGGGGCACGGCTGAGACGCAGGAGCAGGGCGGGGGGGCGACCGCTGTCTGGGAGCAGGTGGTCTCTTGGGAACAAAGGCAGACAAAGGGGTCCCCTCCCTTCTGCTGTGGCTGGTCGCCCATGACGGGAGGGGGAGATGGAAATGAAGGCTTTAGTTACTGTAGAACCTGGGCTGGGTGTCTCTGGGACTCCCGGGGGCCCTGGGGCCCGTGCCTCAAGCCACCTCCCTGGACTGTTTCCAAGTGCTCACAGGGGCCTAGAGGACCCGGCGGTCCCGCCCATTTCCCAGAGGCGGTCTGGACGATGATGGCACCTGCTGACCCGNATGTGGCTGAATTTTAAGCCGTAGAGTAAAAAAGATGGGTCCCAAATTCCATATGCAAAACAATCCCGTGTGCGTAAAAACATGTGCATCACAGGCGAGAAGATGTGGGCCTTCGAGGTCTGGGGCAGGACAGACAGACGGGTGCTCACGTGGACCGCAAGGGCACCCCAAGGTTCGGTGCAGTCTGAGCGGCCAGCATGATCTCTGGCACATGGTGGCCAAGAGACATACGCTGAATGAACGGGGGTTCAGAAAGGCCTCCCGGGAGGCGGCTCTGAGTTGGGCCCCTTATTGTGCAGACCCGTGGCCAAGGGTAGAGGGGCCAGCGGGACAAGGGCCCGGGGCTGGGGCTGCACACGGGGTGTTAGGGGAACGCTCTTCAGGAGCTTTCGTCCTGTGCACCCGTGACCTCGCGGCGCTGTGTTTCCCCCCAGTCACGTTCCATCGGCCTCAACCCGCTGTACGTCATGCTGCCCTGCACGCTGAGTGCCTCCTTCGCCTTCATGCTGCCGGTGGCCACGCCGCCGAATGCCATCGTGTTTGCCTACGGACACCTCAAGGTTTCTGACATGGTAACGCAGCCGCTGTTGCTCCCGTGGGCCGTGACGTTGTCCTGAGGGATGGATGCCCCTGTATTAATGCACGTGATGTCACACGATGTGTCCAGCCCTGTACTCCTTATTTGTATTTATATGCACCTTTGCTTCTCTTTTGAAATGATCTCAAAATTTCGTAGACCGTTCTGTCTCCCAGAGCTGAGAGGTGGGTTCTGGAAGATCCCAGCTGGGGAGCCCTCGCCGAGCCCTTGGAAGGGGTGGGGGCGGGGGTCCCACATGGCCAGGATGGGCTTTGAGAACTAGCGACACCAGGCAGGAGGGGCACGGCTGAGACGCAGGAGCAGGGCGGGGGGGCGACCGCTGTCTGGGAGCAGGTGGTCTCTTGGGAACAAAGGCAGACAAAGGGGTCCCCTCCCTTCTGCTGTGGCTGGTCGCCCATGACGGGAGGGGGAGATGGAAATGAAGGCTTTAGTTACTGTAGAACCTGGGCTGGGTGTCTCTGGGACTCCCGGGGGCCCTGGGGCCCGTGCCTCAAGCCACCTCCCTGGACTGTTTCCAAGTGCTCACAGGGGCCTAGAGGACCCGGCGGTCCCGCCCATTTCCCAGAGGCGGTCTGGACGATGATGGCACCTGCTGACCCGACCTGGCTCTGCCTGGGGGTGGGGTGAGCGTGGAGCACGGGCCCAAGGACGGGAGGCCCAGCAAACCAGACTGGGCCCCCTTCTCCGAGAGCACCGGCCCCCAGTGTCCCGTCTCCTTCGTGCTGACAGCCCGGCACACCCAGGGGGTGCTGACTCTGACCCTGTTTCTCCCCAGGTGAAAACAGGACTCATGATGAACATAATTGGCGTCTTCTGTGTATTTCTGGCCGTCAACACCTGGGGACGGGTCATATTTGACTTGGATCACTTCCCTGACTGGGCTAATGTGACGAATATCGAGACTTAGGGACAGCCGCACGGCCGAGCACACCGCCCCGCCCTCCAAGGACCCCCGAGCCTTCCAGCACACCTTGCAGCAGAGTTTTGGGGTTCACTCCCCGAAGTGATCCAGTGATGCCCACACCCCCCCGGAGACCCAGCCAATGGGCCAGCTCCTCCTCCAGGCCCAGTTCAGAGCTGGGGACGGGCAGCTGCCGCATGGAAGGGGAGGGAGGCTCCGGAGACACTGGGGCGTCTGTTTCTCCCGGGGGACCTGCCATCGCTTCTGGGACAGGTAGGCTGCAGAGGGACCAGGACACCGGCCACCAGCTGGCCCCAAGCTGGGCTCTGGTGTCCACTTGCTTAGTCCCAGGGGCATCGAGGGGGGGATCAGATACCAGCTTGGGAAGCAAGAGAGCCGTTGCCTCCCGCTGCTCTCCTTGGGAGGCCTCCGGGCTCCCCTGTTACTTGAAAGGGACAGCCCCACCCAGGGACACCCGGGGACAGGATGTCTGGTCCGGGGAAGCTTCCCACCAGGAACCATGGGGAGTACGGTGCCAGCACCAAATGGTGAGGAATTTGGGCTGAGAACTTCCGGCCACCGCTGCCCACAGCACACCGCTGGCTGACCTTCTCCCGTCCTTGCCTCGCTCCATTTTGGTGGACAGTTTGGACCCCTTCGCTGTCCTCCCACGCACCCCCTCTGTCACCTGGGCCGACGTAGCTCGGACCCCCTGGCTGGGGCCCTTCAGCACACCCGTTTCTGCCGGGCAGCTCAGCTGTTCCTGCCACCCCACACAGCTGGGGTCACACTCCAAGTATGGGCAGCCATGGCCACCAGCGGGTACCCAGGTCCTGTCCCACCTGCGGGCTCAGAGCGGACACAGCTGTTAGCGGCCGGGAGCAGGGGCCCGTCAGAGCTGGTCGTGGCGGAGCGTGAGCGCCCCTTCGCGGACTGGCCTTTGCAGCCGCGCCTGGTGGCCGCAGAGCATGGCTGACACGAAGCCATGCTCGGCGGCCCCTGAGCAGACAGCATCCGAAATTGCTGGGGCGAAGCTCGCGGCATGGCCACGAGGGCCCTCAGACCCCAGCGACAGACATGGCCAGCACCCGCCCCCACCCACCAAGCTCCTCTCTTTCCTCCTTGGGCGGCTCTGGAAGAGAAGCAGGAGCGTGTTAGGTTTGCTGACGACATTTGCAGGACAGGAGAGTCGGGAGCTCCAGGAAACGCCCTCGAGGACCATGGTCGTGTCTGGTTGCTGGCGCCCCGTTGTCTCCCCGGGCAGGCGGCTGGCTCCGGCTTTCATCGCCGTGCAGAGGCAGTGGCAGGAGCCTGAGTGACCGCTGCTGGCGCCCAGCTCCTGTCCCTGCGGCTCCCGCAGGCTCTCCCTGGTCCTCGCGGCAGCCCACGAGATAGGCTGCTGTTGTCACCCTCCGTTGTCTTCCCAGGACACTGAGGCGCCACGGGGCCACGTCATGTGTCCAGAGTTGTGTATGGAGTTAGCGGCAGTTAGGTTTCCAACCGGGCCTTCCCCCTTCTGTCCACTGCTCCTCTCCCAGCCGTTAAGGGCCTTGGTCCCCACGGGGCCTGCAGGGAGCGGTGAGCACGGCCACCCCAAGGCCGGCCCGCTCAGGGAGCGGTGTCGCACGAGCTGCCTCCTTGGGGGGGCCGAGGACAGTGTGGGGCGTCTAGCTGGGGATGGCGTGAGGCAGGCTGCTGGTCCCCTCCAAGGCGAGCTGGCCCACTCCTGCTGTGGACGATGAGGGCACCCCGAGGGCCGCCGCGGCCTGCTGGTCCAGCACCGGGATACCAGCTGACCCAGAGTGGGCCACCGCGGGGCGGGAAAGGAAATGAGCGATCTGAGCGGCCGGTCGGCGCCCACCCGGTGGTCGTGAGTGACGTCACGGAGGCCGTCTGGGGTGGCCAGGCTGGGGGTGGAGGTGTGGGGCTCCACCTGGCTCGCAGCAAGCTGGGCCCGGTCTTCCGGAGAGCAGCCCCCCAGGCTGAGGACTGACCACAGCTCTTCCTGATGCCGGAGCTGCTCTGACGCTGAGGCCCGGTCGGACTGCGTCTGGCTGCGGTGACGGCAGCACGGGCCACACGGCGTTTACAGTCAACGGGACAGGAGATCGCAGCGCCATGGCTGCTGGGGCCGCCTGAGTCACCACGCCTTCAGGGCCATGCACAGGCCTTGTGCCGCACACGCGTGTGCTCTGCAGGCAGGAGCAAGGGGCGTGCCGGTGCCGGCTGGGTCTTCCCCTTTCATGAGGACAGCAGACCTTTCTCAGAGGCCAGCAGTCCGCCCTCAGCATGTTACGGGCCCCACTCGGTGGTTGACAAAGGGCAATCCCAGCATCAATAATGGTCAGCATGTCACGAGACCAAGCAGGACTCCTATTCTGGCTCGGGAATGGGTCTGCGTTTCCTTAAATCGGGAGCCTTGCACCCGCCACACAATCTGGGTTCTGGCACGAACACAGTGCGGGTGCTGTTGGGTTGGCGAGGAATGGGGTCTGGTTCTCTGACCCTTTCAGGGGCTGCCCCCACTCCAGGCTCCTCTCTGGGCCTCAGTTTCCACCAGGAAGGGGCCCCTGTCTGGGGCTGCTGCAGCCCGGTCCCAGGGTCCTGGTGGGGCTTGGCGTGGAGTCTGTTACTTGGCCCCCCCTGGCCTTCGCTATGTGCTGGAAGTCCTCTCAGACCTCTTCCCTGTCGACATTTTGCCTCTCACATTTTGTAAAGAGGTTCTGCCCCAGAGCCCTGTCCTCTGTTCTTAGCACCTGGATCGGACATCTGGGCCCGAGGTTCGCTGAGCACACAGTCCTGCCCAGGATTGTGTCTGAACTGGGCTGCCAGCGACTTATGACCCCACCAGGATCCCGAGCCTTGCAAAGGTTCCTCATGTGCGACCCCAGAACTGGGGTGCTTCCCTGTCCCGCAGAGCTGAAACCTTCCTTATGGAAAGATCTGAGCCCCCGCCTCGGCAGGGCCAGTGAGCGGGTCCCTCCTCCCACCACGCCTCACACGCTGGCCGCTAACGGACAGTGAGACGTCTGCTCTGGGCCCCGAGTGGGACGGAGCTCAGCCGCCCAGAGTCCAGTCCTCAGATGAACACAGGCATGTCCTTGCTCGTAGAAATAAAGACCCTGTGTGGGACTGTCTGGGTTAAAGCTGCACGAGGCAGTCCCGTTCTTTCCTCCAAACCCCGTCTTCCACGTGCTCCCTCCTTCTGGTCCCACAGCCTCGTAAAAGCCGTGTCACCCAACCCACCAGGAAGCTTCTTTTCAAGAAAAAAATAAAGATAAAGTTCCTCCAGGATCACTCATCCACATCATGGGAAGGGTTTCCATGTCTTCCATGGAAATCTTGTTGGGGGCTGAAACCCTTGCTCTTGGATATTCAGTTTTACCTCCTTCGATGTCCAGATTCAGGATTCAGGTTCTCGCTTCCCTGGCCTGCTTGTCCGAACCCCACGTCCACCCTTGGGGATGCAGCTCGAGGGTCGAGCTATACCAGAATTCAGTCCCGGAATGCTGCTCTCCAGTCGGGAAAGCTTGGCTAGTTTTTGTCTGTCAAAAGTTAACATCAAACCCATATAAGAAACCCCAACAGTGCAGAACAGCATTGAGAGGTGTCCCTCCGGCACAGACCTCCCGGCCTCCCGCCGCCCCCAGGAGGGAGTTTGCCAACAGTGTTTTCCACGACCTTCCATAAACATCCCAGATCCACCAGCTTCTGCGGTAGACGCATGTCCTCTTCAACACACGGGGGAGCACCCCCACGTAGCCTCTGTCCTCGTTTCCACCCTTCCCCTTAATTTATTTGCAGATCATTCCATTTCAAGACATATTAATTGTGACTGATTTACCTTTTCATTCGATAGCTGATCTTGTCTTAAATTGAGGCAACATGAAATTCGGCGAATCGCACAGTCTTGAGCATACCGTTCAGTGTTCGAGACAACTGTATGCACCTTGTAAGCGACAGCCCCCCACCGTTCCCTTCTCCCTCCCCTTGCAGTACCCCACCCTCCCCCCAGGCAACCCCTGTTCCGGGAAAGCTGCCACCAGGGGCTCCTTTTGCTCCTTGAACTTGGTACAAATGGAACCCTAACATTCATACTCGCTCGTGTCTGATGTACTGGCTGAACAGAATGCTTTTGATACCCATGCCTTTGGGAGTGTCGCCGAGTGGTGCCCCGTGGCGGGGATCGGCCACGGTTTGTCCACACTCTGTGGGCGGACCTTTGGGGCGTTCCAGCTTGGGGCTGTCGTGAATAAAGTTGTTAAGCTCTCTGCACGAGTCTGTGCACGTGTGTGTTTGCTTCTCCCAGGCGTGTGGCCGGAGCCCCACCCAGCCTTCTGGGCAGCTATGTCCCATTCCATCGTGAGCCCAGCTGGGAAGCAAGACCCCCACTGACTGACGGGCACCCGGGTCACAGCCAGTGTCTCCCTGACACGGTAATAAACGTGTCCGTGCTCACATGTTCGTCAACTTCTGTGGGGAGAGTACTTTCCAGAAGGGCGGGCTGCGTGTATTTAAACCAGGGACAGATACTCCCCGATCGCTTTCCAAAGAGGCCATGCCACTACGACGTATTTCCAAAAACCATGCATGAGGCCTCGTTCTCGCACGTCTTAGCAGCTCCGTGTATGATCAAACTTCTCAATCTTCGCTAATCTGACACTTGGAAAATACTATCTCATGATTTGCACCCCATTTCCTTAAATTACGTAGAACAAGTAACATCAAAAAATTTTTTCACATATTTATAACCCATTTGTGTCTCTTTTCTTGGTGAATTCCCTTTTCCCCATTTTTTTCCCCAAGAGTTTTTAAAAAGCCTTTTCTTATTCATTTGTAAGAACTCTTTATATATTAAGGAAACTGCCCATGTGGCATAGGGATATTTACAGCGTATGTTAAGATCTGGCGAAGCTTGTTACCCTCCACTCTTCTTCATAATCTTCCCCCCGTCCTGCCCCCGCTCTAGGGGTTCTCACAAACTTTTCATAAGAATTTCTGAATCAGCTTCTCTAGTTCCAAAAACAACCTGGCCAGCGTTTACCTCTCCGGCCATCTCCTGCCGCTCTCCCTCCCTCCCCAGGGTTTCCTGGCCTCCGCACTGTTGGTGTTTGGGGCTGGAACAATTCTCTGCTGTCGGGAGCTCTTCTGTGCATTGTGAGATAGTCAATAGCGTCTTGGCCTCTTCTCGCCGGATGCCAAGAGCAGCCCTGCACCCCCACCCCCGCCGTGGCTCCAGGCGGTGCCAAGTGTCTGGGAACTGAGGACTCACCCTTGCCTGGCCTGGCTGTGCCGGACTCCTCGCTGCCCCCAGAGCCGGTGGGATACACCCCTGCCCCACTCCCTCTGACTCTGGTCGTCCTGCGGCATACGGCGTAATTCACTCCTGAAGTTCCCTCTTCCATCCGTCTGTCCCCCAGCTTCAGGAGGTAGCCTCGCGAGGACAGCAGGGTTTTTGACTGTTGACTCCCGTGTCCCCTGTGCCTGGACCATGCCTGGTGCATAGTGTAGGATGACTCGCTGGGTTTTTTTTTTTTTTCCATTCAATAGTTAGTTTTGTTTAAATTAGGTAAACGAGGGGCACTGAACCTTCAGCTCAGGTCATGATCCCGGGGTCCTGGGATAGAGCCCCGCATCAGGGCTCCCTGCTCAGCGGGAAGTCTGCTTCTTCCTCTCCCCCTGCACCTGCTCTCTCTCTCTCTCAAATAAATCAACTGAGGGTGACCTTGGGCTGGGCCTGGGGCCCCTGTGGTCCTGACAGGTGCCCTCAGGGGAACTGCCAAGCAGGAGGTCCCAGGAGAGGCAGTGACGATGGCCCGGGGCTCTCAGAACTGTGGAAAGGTCCTCGTGGCCCTCACGGGCCAGGAACCACCCCGGGAGGAGGGGCCAGCACTCTGCCGTGGCTGAGCCTGGCCTCCCCCCGCTCCCACCCTGCAGGCCTGGGCATGTGTGCAGCACCCAGTGGGGGACAGGCCATCCAGGAGGGTCTGGGGGAAACGGAGAAAGGGAAGGTGGCTCTCCTCTAACACCCCTACCCCACTGGACGGTCTGATCTGTCCCTGGCAGCTGCCCCACTGCCATTAGGTTGGGGAACCAGCCGAAAAAGCAAAGGTCACTCGCAGGGAGCTCAGAGATGAGCCCCTGGGTCTCTGGAGAGGCCACGTGCCAGGCCCAGCCCAAGGTCACCCTCACCATGGCCAAGGCAACTCCAGATGGGTCTGAAGCTGTGACCTGGGGCCACCCCAGGCAGGGATAAGACCCACAGAAGCACAAAGCTCCAAAAAGATTACATAAAACAAGCTGATGCTTGGGGGGAGCAGAGGCTCGACCGTGGGCCCCTGTCTGTCCTGCCCCCAGCCGGGCCTTCCCTGGGCCCAGGGCCTCCCTCCAGGGCCCCAGTGGCCTTGGCAGAGCCGGAGCTGGGAGACCGGCTTCCAGGGGCCGGGGGCTCCTGCCCACGGCGGGCTCTGCGGCGTCCGCGGTTGGCCACTTGACATTTATAGCTCCGGTGCTACTCAGCGTACTGTCCCTGCGGTGGGGCCTGGCTCTCGAGAAAGCACCATTGTGGTGAGCCAGGCGCTGGCCACAGCCCCAAGCCTGAGCTGGGAGGGAGGCCCAGCGCCCACCGAGGGCTTGCCCGGGCCCTTCTAGAACCTGGCTAGTAGCTGCGGAAGCTGCCGGGATGGTGGGGGGCTCCTGGGATCCCCGGCCCGACAGGCCCCCCACGGGGAGTAGGGAGCACCCTCGGCCCTCCCTCCTCGTGGAGCTCTGGGCCTGGGGGCTGGTGCAGTGGTGAGGGCTCGTGAAAGGGCTGGACGGCCATGGACCTCGGGGAGCACACGCAGCCCCACATCCCAAGTGCAATCCCCCCTCCCCGCCCTGTGCTCTCCCTGCTGCCTGGTGTGACCTTCACACACGCAGGGTCTCCATCTGGCCAGGGAGGGCTCTGTGTCTGGGAGAGGTTTAGGAGCAGAGGTGGGCTGGGGGACCCAGAGGAGCCAAGCCAGACATGATTCACTGTCCCATGTGGACTGGAGTTGTCCGGAAAGGGAGGGGGGCCTGCTGGCCTGACAGAGACTGGGGCAGGGCCTGGCTCCCCTGTATCCAGCCGCTGCGCTGCTCTGCTGTGGCTCAGGGAAGGGGCCACCGAGTCACAGCCAGACTCCCTGCCCTGCCCGCCCCCCCAGGACCCAGGGTCCTGACTCCAGCCCTCCCCGCCCCCCACCGGACCCATGGTCCTGACTGGCTCACTCCTCCCCCACCCCTGCTCCCAGACCCAAGGACCCTGATTCTTGCCTGCACCCCCTGCCTCCACCCCTAGGAAGCAAGGGCCCTGACTTTGGTGCTCTGTGTCCACCCACCCACCCAAGGACTCATTGCCCTGAGACTCTGTCCTGCCCCTCCCCCACCCACCTTCAGGACCTGGGGCCCTGACTCTTTGAGAATTCTGGGATTAGAAGGGCAGGTCTGGGAGGAGGAGAGGAGGGGAGGAGGGGAGGGAGGCTGGGAGGAGGGAGGGACGGAGGGAGTCTGGGGCCAGGCACGAGACAGGCCTCTGGGGCGTCTGGACGCTCACACCCTACAATCCAGGGAAACCCCAGAGAGCAATCAGGGGAGAGGATGGGGGCAGGTAGAGCGCTGATTATGGGGTGGGGAGTGGAGGGGACCTGTGGGAAGGCAGGGCCCACCTTGGGGAGGTGAGGCCGGAAGACAGCTACCTAAAAATGGAGCTGATGTTCCTATAAATAGAACACCTTTGGGGTGTGTTTCTTTTTTAGAGTGAAGATTTATTTCAGCGCTCCCATCTTTAGCACACAGCCCCGGGCCGCCGGCCCCCCGTGGTGGTTTCAGCCCGGCGACAAGGGCCGCTGGCTGGCTCAGGCCAGGCTGTCCCTAATCTGAGTGTCCGACAGGAGGAACAGCCCAGTGCCACATTTACGGGCCCCTGCGAGATGCCCGAGAGATGGGGTCACAGGAAGGAATCGGGCTCTGTCCCTGTCCTCCAGGCTGTACCAGAGGAAACAGCCCGCGGCAGCCTGGGTGGGGGGGCGTGCTCGCTCCATCAGCGTCAATCAGCAGAGTGTTGAAGGACGAGTAATTTTGCAGATTCTCTTCTTTCTTTCTCTTTCTTCCCCTTTCCTTCCCTTCCCTCCCCTCCCCTCCCCCTCTCCCTCCCTCCCTCCTTCTTCCTCCTTCCTTCCTTCCTTCCTTCCTTCCTTCCTTCCTTCCTTCCTTCTTCTTCTTTCTTTCTTTCTCAAACAGTTGAACCTGCTATGTGCCAGATATCAGACTAGTGAGAAAGAGACAGACACAGCCCCTGCCCTGAGAATTCTGGTAGAGAGTCCTGTGAACGGCGGCGTGCAAGCCGGGTTGGAGGCGGGAGAAGGGAGCCGTCAGTCCGGGCATCGGCTGGCTCGCGCTGGGGCCTGGCGGAGGAGAGCTGCGTGCCTCGGCCGTGGGACCACCAAGTGGCAGCCAGGAGGATGACCCGCTGTTTTGGGCTGCCGTGGATGAGCGGTGTAGTGGGGGTGGGGCACCCAGTCCTTCGTGCAGGACCCTCCCATGTCTCTGGGCTCCACTGCCTCGTGTCTGAGGTGGATTTATGGCACCATGGTTGCTCCTGCGGGCAGGGCGATGGGAGGGGACAAGGTGTGCCCGCGAAGGGCCAGACCTTCAGCTGACTGACGGGAGCTGTTCCATCTCCCACAGGGCGACGGGACGCAGGACAGCGTGGGGGCCATGCGGAGGGACAGTGGTGCGGCTGCGGGTCTGCGAGCAGGGGCTCAATCCCACTCGTGCTCCGCCAGGGGGGTCTTTGTGGGGCTGACAAGTGCCGTTCCCGGGTGGGTCCCAGGACAAAGAGGGGTGCATCTCACTGGGGGTCCCAGGGGCTGTGTGTGTACACCTGGCGCTCTGTGCTCCTGTGAGTTTTCCCTCCTCTTTTCTGAATGGGGCCCCTTTAGGCGATGCCAGCCTGTCTGTGACAACAGTCCTCTCTGACCCTGGGACCCTGGTCAGGGCCGGAGGCAGAGCAGCATTCAGGAACCTTCTAGAGGGCAGAGGAGGAGATCAGCCTGACCAGGGCAGCTGGCCTGCTCCAAGGGCAGTGTCCCCCAGCTCCCCAGGCCCCTGGCTCGGGCCTGAGGTGGAGGCCGGGCAAAGCCGCCACGTCCCAGGGGCTCGCAAGCATCGGTGGTCTCCCCGGAGCCGGTGCTGACTTGGCCTTCGCGCAGCCGCCGGAAGCAGCTCCAACAAGACCGGCCCCGTGAAAGGCCCGTTACCTGCCAGGGCTTGGCGTTCAAAATAGAATCCTGAGGAGCCGCAAAGCCTTTAATTCAATGTGTCCCAACAGCGGGTCGGTGTGGGGGTAACTATTACCCAGCTTACTCCGGGGCTATAATCACGGAGTCAGGATGAAAAATTACAGGCATTGTGTGGGCTTGTTTTAAATATAACGTAATCCATACCGTCCTCTCTCTTATTTGCTAGATTTGAAGGGGAGTCTCTGGCAGTTGGCACAGGCAGTGCCTGACGTGTAGCACAGAAAAGTGGCCCTTGCTCCGTGAGTGGGGCACGGCGGGAGGCTCCCCAGACCCCCGACGTCCCTCCTGCCCACGGCCCGCAGCCCACAGCCGCTCGCAGGGTCGGCGCGGGCGCGGCTCGGCTCCAAGCGGCGTGTGCGCCCGGGCAGGTGCCAGATGCGTGGGCTCAGCCCCCGAGCTGCTGTCGGCGGTCGTGAGGAGGAAGCCGTGCACCCAGGGGCAACCCCGGGGCCACCCCGCTGTGCCCCCTTGCCCTCTGCAACCCTCAGCTGACCCTGTAAACGGAAGCACTGCCTTTCAAATCAGCAGGCGTTCTCGGACGTTATGTGTCTTGGTGTAGTCGTGTGTGGGGAGGCGGCCACGCGCCGGGCCTGCCTTTCTGGAAAGCAGAAAAGAATCACGCACGTATTCCTCTGGGTGGGAATCTCACCTGAGGGAAAGAGCCCAGTGTGGACACGGGTTTGTGCTTAAAATATGCTGACTCTGGTGTGTTTTCATACGCTGGGAAAACCAGACGCTANTATGCTGGGAAAACCAGACGCTTAAACGCACCACATTTGGGGGACGGTCAGTCTTCACGGCGTGTCCACGCAGAACCTTTAATGTAGTCATTGCACGTGCTGACCAAGGGTGTCTCATCGTGCCAGAAATGCGCGTCATGCAGCCTGAACGCGGCAGACAGAATCGCACGTGCCACAGGCGCTCGGTGACCACAGATGTGTGACGACCACAGGGGGAAGTCTGCGCGAGGACACACGATAGCAGCGATCACTCGTGAACGTGTAGGGTTCAATTCCATTTCTATTGTTTCCCCTAGTTTCCAAATATTTTTTTTTAAAGATTTTATTTATTTATTTGACAGAGATAGAGACAGCCAGCGAGAGAGGGAACACAAGCAGGGGGAGTGGGAGAGGAAGAAGCAGGTTCCTAGTGGAGGAGCCTGATGTGGGGCTCGATCCCATAACGCCCGGATCACGCCTTGAGCCGAAGGCAGACGCTTAACCGCTGCGCCCCCCAGGCGCCCCCCAAATATTTTGTATCTAGTGAAATAACCTTAAAAGAGCCGGGCGTTAAAAGTATTACATATAAGAGGGCAGGACTTGCCGTCTGGGCTCCCGTCTGGCTTTTAACAGGCCGTCCGTGGGGTCTGCGAGGTGACCCCAGGGACCAGCAGTGCCTGGAATCAGAGATTTACTGACCGTGGGGCTTCACCAAATGCATCCGTGGAAATCAGCTATCTTTCTCAGATCTTCCCAAGTGCCACTGGAAGTGAGGGGGCAGCCACAAGCCCTGCTCCGTCCCGGCCACGCCATGGAGTGCCAATGACCCCCGACCCAGCTGGGGCCCAGCAGGCTTCCTGCCTGAGAGCTGAGCTTTCCCGCCACTTTGGGAAAGGGGCTCATCAGAGCAGGAAGACCCCTCTGCTGTCCACACCCCTGGGCTTTGGCGACCCCACTCACTGGCTCTGTTAAACCACACATCCCCAGCTGCCAGGACACGGGGGCCCATCTGGCGAGCCGTGGCGAGGGGTGGGGAGGGACAGCGCCTCCCTGGTGAGGGTCACTGAAGGACAGCCGGGTCACTCCCAGCCACTTCTCGGGAGGTCAGCCCAGATGAGGCCACCTGCTGAGATGAGACTGGGAGGGAGTCCGCAGAGGCCAACGGCCAATGTCCGGGTCTAGCTGGCAGCTTGTCAGGGCCGGTGCAGGACCTCCGAGAACCAGCCACATGCCTGCCCCATTAGCCGCGGCGGACGGAGGGGATTCAGAAGCTAAAGGCCGAGAGGTGGAGTGGGACAGAGGGACCCCGTGCCTGCGTCACAGAAGCAGCCTCCGACAGGAGTGGGCGACAGAGAGCAGGCCAGCCACGGATATCCCGCTGTAACGGGGAAACGCCAGGAGAGCAGCCTGGCGAGCCGTTTTGCACCCCCTAAATTAGCACACGCTGAGGAAATGATAACGTCTCACCCTTAAACACAGCGCCCGGGGCCCGTCAATTAGCACAGCCTGTCAGGGAGGACACTGAGCAACCCCGCTCCAGGGCTGGCCAAACGTTCATCCCTTTTGTCGAGGTAATTCCACCCCTGGGAACGTGCTGGGAGTCGAGAACTCAGCGGAGACGTGACAGATTTGTGTGTAAGAGATGATGAGTGCCACGTGAACCCTCATGTCCAAGGCGCTGCAGTGTGGCTGCTGTGAATATGTTTTAAAAATAGGGACTGTGAGGACCATATAGTCACATTTAGGGATCCTTGCAATACGTGAAAGCAAGCAGAAAATAAAACTATCTACATAAGAAAATTAATAATTACGTAAGGCAGCCGCAGGGATGTTTGGGCGGCCCCACCCTTGCTGGTGAGCCGTGTCCCCGACGCCCTGCTGGCCATACAGACGCTCCTGTCTTCCCGAGGGGTCTGCCCTGCCGCTCCCTGTCTGGAGTGTTCTAACCAAGGAGCCTAAGCCACAGACCTCAGCCTGGTGGAGACACAGGCCCAGCCACGCCTGCCCACCTGGCCGGCCCACTCCAGGGGCCCCAGAGAGGCTGGGTGATGCCGGCTGAGTCATTCCAACATCACACCTCAAGGAGCCGAACCAGAGCAGATACAGTGGGGCTGGGTCTTGGGCTGAGAAAAGCGATAAAGTGATTCTGAAGGCTCTGAGTGTCTTGCTGTTTGCAAGCCCAGCCATGTGCGGGGGCCAGCTGAAGTCTGGGCTCCCGGCTGGAGCCTCAGGGGGCCAAGGCAATTTATCACGGGCTGAGCAGGAAGGGAGGAAGGACGGGGTCACCCTTGTGGCGCACCCCCACAGCGGGCACTGGTGGGAATCTGAATCCTGCAGCCGTGTTCCCCAGGTCCTGGCCCGGAGTGGGGCTCCGTGGGGAGCCAGAAGGGCATGACTGAACACGTACCCCCTCGAACAGTTCTGCCTTTATTCAGAGTCTGTCTGCCCTTCCCCGATGTGCCCGTAATGGTGCTCTGGGGAAGCTGTTCCCCTCAAGCCTGCCCCGCTCGTGCCCTGCGTCTCAGGGGCCAGGAACACGGGGTGACCAAGCCCATGTCTGCACAGACCGAACCTTGTTCATTCGGTCCGTGCGTGCTCACGGGACACAAAGAGGCTTTATGATAGTCCCAGCTCTTGATGTGCTTTCAAGCTCACGGGAGACACGGGGGCACACAGGGAAGCATCGTCCAAGGGGCAGTAACACGGGTGCGGCGGCAGCGGGGCGTGGGAACACCTCGGGGACGGGCTTGGTGGGGGGGCGGCGGCGGTCTGGGCAGGGCTCCTGGGGCAGGGCCTTGGGGACAGGCAGTGTGTCACCTGGCAGAAGGGGCGTCAGAGCACCAGGGGCCAGCGCCAGGGTCCACCGAGGCTCTCACCGGGCGATTCAGCGGACGGCCCCTTGGCACCAGGCAATCAGGTGCAGACGCCCCCAGCTCAGCACCTGCCAATCGCGTACAGACGCCCCAGCTCAGCGCGAGCCAATCCGACACAGAGCACGGTCCCCGTCTGGGGGTAAACTGCTGAGGGTCCTGAAATGCATCCCGACCATTCATTCATTCATTCACTCATTCACACCGCAGACACGGTTGCACGCCTGCTCCGTGTCAGCACCGGTACAGGTCTCTGGGGGTATCGTGACAAACGAGTCAGGGTCCTCGCTCTCCCAGTGGGGACCACAGACAGCAAGCAAGCAACAAACGAAATCGCTTTGTGCTAAGAGCAGTGGACAGACACATAATAAGGGTTAGGGGAGAAGAGTGTCAGAGGTGGGGGGCGAGGGGGTATTTAATCAGTAAGATCAATATTCACTTTGATGCCTGGATGATGGGAAGAGGCAGATCCCTGAAAACTCTGGGGAAGAAGGCTCCAGGCGGGGTCTGTGGAAAGCGCGCAGGCACGGAGGCAGGAATGAACCTGGAGGCCAGCAAGGTGGGAAAGGGCGGCAGTGGCGGGGACGCGGCAAAGAGACCGCGGGGACCCCCAGTCCCAGTCCTGGTGCTGGCTCCCGGCCTCCGGGGTTACAGCATCTCCCGCGCCTCGCCCAGGCT
This sequence comes from Ailuropoda melanoleuca, assembly GCF_002007445.2. Taxonomy (NCBI): domain Eukaryota; kingdom Metazoa; phylum Chordata; class Mammalia; order Carnivora; family Ursidae; genus Ailuropoda; species Ailuropoda melanoleuca. Next base: position 571,076 of record NC_048234.1, read on the forward strand.
CCCGCCTGGAGTGCAAGGTCCCAGGACTAGATCCAGACCCGGTACACACGAGGGGCCGGGCAGCAGCCTCGTCCCGCAGAGCCCGCTGGGTCAGACGGGGACAAACCCTCACAAACACCCGGCCCAGCGGCCTCCTTGGTTCTACCGAGCCCCGTGCCCGTCTCCTCCCGTGGTTCCTCCAGGGCGGGGCGGGCCGCAGAGCCTGTGCTGACCAGGAGTGAGCCCAGGACTTGAGGGACACAGTCTGGGCAGCACTTTGGAGATGGGCCAGAAGACAGGAAGGAGGCGGGCGGGGAAGGGGACGCCCTGCTCGAGGGCAGCCTCCCTGGGCTGGCTGCGGTCGGGCCGTGGACGCACCTGCATGGTCACTGTGGGAAGAAGTCAGGTGACGCAGCTGGGCAGAGGGCACCGAGGACAGGCAGGCAGAGGAGCGAGGGAATATGGCCCAGGTTACGGTGGGAAGGCAGGACAGGAGGCAGATGGGCTAGTTTTGTTGAAAAGAAGATGTGAATCCAGGGCGTCGAGGACAGGCAGGCCTGGTGCTCAGCAGGGCCTGGGTGGGGGGCCGTCTCACCAGGGAGCAGCTGCTGCTGTGACTGTGGGGGGCGGGGGTAGAGAGCACAAATGAGATAGGGGTTCTGGGGAGCCGACATCCGGGGCTGGGGTGGGACAGGGAGCAGTTGGAGGAGACCAGAGGAGGAATATCTGGGGGCCCCCTGGTGTGAGATGCCATGGATCGGTGGGAGAGGGTAGGCTGTGGGCGGCCTCTGGGTCTGGCGGGGGCGGGGGCCAGGGTGGTGAGGACCTCGGGAGGGGGCAGTTCAGCAGTGAGCTGACATGGGGAGATGGGGAGATGCCCCCGGAGACATGGGGCATCTTTGTGGACCGAAGGGAGGGAGCAGGAGGAGAGGTGGAGGGCCCCGCACGCTGCACGTCTTCTTGCTCTCAAGCCTCATCTTCTCGCCCTCAAGCGTCCTGGGCAGCAGCAGTCTCTTCCCCAGGGCTGGTCCAGCCTCGTCTGTCCGTGCTGCGCGAGGAGGCGCTCACCGCCGTGTAGAGGGCAGGCGTGTAGCCTTGCCCATCGCGGGCGGCCCAACCGTGAGGCAGGTCTTCCTTGCAGACCTGACCCAGACGCGGTGGCATTTCAGTGACGCTGGCTTTCTTCGCTCGCATGTGGGTCTTACAATAAACTTTAGAAGTGCTTCCTTCTCTTAAGCCTGCATGCATCTGGTAGCTTCGCACCCTGAGCCTCCCGTCCTGCTCTCGGGGCTTCTTCTGACCAAGACAGACAGCACTTCCAGGAGCAGAAGGAAGTGGTGCTCTTGCCCTCCTGACGGCCCCCGGGGTTTCTCCCGGACACACCGCACCCCACTGCCCTGCAAAACACACAGGACGCGCGGAGCAGTCACTGCCTCTTGCTCTGGTGCCCGCGGGAGTGGGCAGCGAGGGCACACGCTCTGCAGCCAGCCCCGCTCTGCACCCTGGCTCAGCTCCTTCCTAGCCGGTGCCCCGGGGAAGTCACTTAACCTCTCGGTGCCCCCGTGTCCTGACCTGCCCCCTGCGTTCAGCCCCGCTCTGCACCCCGGCTCAGCTCCTGCCTAGCCGGTGCCCCGGGGAAGTCACTTAACCTCTCGGTGCCCCCGTGTCCTGACCTGCCCCCTGCGTTCAGCCCCATCCATATCATGGCCTCTTCTGCAAGGGGACGAGAAACATGAGAACCCTCTCTAAACCAGTGTGGGTGTGGCCCAAGATGATGCTCTGAGTTTCTAAGATGAACGTGGCAGGGCCCCAACCTACGTCCCAGGACCTTGGTCTGACAGCGGCTAGCCCAGGGTGTTCTGAAGTCCCGAGACAGTCCAGTCTGGGCTTGTGTCACAGCCCCCGGAGAGCACCCTGCTGCAGGAAGACCCGTGCCTGGGAGGTCTCGGTCCCTCGGTCCCTCGGGAGGGGGTCAGCCCAAGGCAAGACAGCTGGACTTTCAGTTGGCCACTGTGACGTCAGGCCTGGCCTGAGGCCACCTGCCGCTCCTGCAGCTCAGGACCAGCCTCGGCTGCTGTGCAGGGACAGTCTGACCTCTGCTGTCCACTGTCGGCCATGACACAGACTTACAGCTGGTCGTGGACTCTGACGGGAGGGGCGCCCGAGCAGGGGACCTCAGACACCCTCTTCCTCCAGCCGTCCCGACAGTGACTCCCAGTCTGAACATGTTTTACACTGTGACGGGAGAGTTTCACAGAGAGATTCTTATCTTTACCGTGTGCCAGCACGCTGGTATGTTCTTTTTCTGTATGATTTCGTTAGTAAGAAAAATGCTGATTATAATCCTCAACACTGATGTCACAGTCCCAGGTGTTCTTCTGGAGTTCAGAAAACATTCCCCGAGTACACTAATGGAGCTCCTCGCGCCCCAAACTTCAGACCCCATTCAAACGTTGGGCCACACCCAAAGCCAACTATTGATGGAATCAGATTTTTTAAAAAAGATTTTATTTATTTATTTGAGAGGGGGAGCACGTGCACAAGCAGGGGGAGGGCAGGCAGAGGGAGAAGCAGGCTCCCCGCTGAGCAGGGAGCCCCATGTGGGACTCGATCCCAGGACCCTGGGATCATGACCTGAGCTGAAGGCAGACGCTTCAGCGACTGGGCCACTCAGGCGCCCCTGGAATTGGATTATGTTTTGTTCAAATCAATTCACTAAAACATGTTTAAGTGAAAAAAATATTTCAAGGAATCAGAGCCAAAAAAAATGCAAGCTTGATGAAAACTATACAACCACAGATCGCAAAGACACAATGAACCCCAAGGATGACAAACAGGAAGACCGTTCACCAGGCATGTCGTAATCCAGTTGTCTGGAACAAATGATGAAGACAGTAGGAGACGTCATGGAGACACCTTTGTGCAGAGGAGCAAAGATCAGGTCTGAGCAGCTTTCCTGCTGGAGGAAATGCAAGTCAGACGCAGAGAAATAACACTTTTAAAATACTGAGAGAAAAAGAAAAGAATTCTTTGTCCAGAAGAAAAATACATTTCAAACATGAAGACAGGGGCGCCTGGGTGGCTCAGTCGTTAAGCGTCTGCCTTCGGCTCAGGGCGTGACCCTGGAGTTCTGGGATCGAGCCCCATGTCAGGCTCTTCCGCTGGAAGCCTGGTTCTCNGGCTCAGGGCGTGACCCTGGAGTTCTGGGATCGAGCCCCATGTCAGGCTCTTCCGCTGGGAGCCTGGTTCTTCCTCTCCCACTCCCCCTGCTTGTGTTCCCTCTCTCACTGGTTGTCTCTCTCTCTGTCAAATGAAATAAATAAAATCTTAAAAAAAAATTAAAAACAAAACAAAACATGAGGACAAACTCAAACTTTACTGAAGGTACAAAAATGGACAGAATTCGGCACCAGCAAACCAGCGCTGGAGGGAACGACGGAGGAAGGGCTCCTGGGAGAAGGAAGGAAGTGCGAGCAGATGGGAATCCGCGTCTGCACAAGGAATGGGGTGTGCCATCCGCCAGCCCCGAGGACGCTGGGAGTCAATACGAAGGACCTTCAGGGGCTGTTACTTACGTTTCTTCCAAACATACTCGATGGCGAAAGGGTAAGTAAGCCAACGCAGGACAGGAGATGGTAGATTTCAACCCAACCGCGTCGATCGCTACAGAAAATACGAACTGTCTAAACATCTCAATTAAAAGGCAGAAATGATCACGTTGATCCAAGTACACGCCGAAAACAGCAAGTCCTCCTTAAATAGGAAGACGCAGACGGGTTGGAAGTGAAGGTGCGGAAAAGATGCACCATCCGAACGACGTTCAAGAGGAAGCTGGGGCCGCTGTGTTAAACTCAAATAAAAGAGATTCCAGAGCAGAGAATATTGCCCGGGGGGGGGGGGGAGACTGCCATCTCACGATGGTAAAGGGCCAATTTATCAAGAAGGCACGATGACGCGTGCGTACCTAATAACACCTTCAAACCGTAATGAGATGTTTTCGGAGCCTCTCGGGGATGACAGTGCCCTGTAGAACTCCGTAGGAATGTTACTCCTGTCTCTCTTCTTTTTCTGTTTTTAGCGGTGTCCACGGTGCCCCCTGTGAGTTAAACGTAGGGACCCCACACTCACCCTTACTTGGCTCTCAAACAAAACCGTGCTGGGAGGCCGTGAGCCGCATCTGTAAGAACCTCGGCTCCTGGCCAAACTATGTTTGGCTCCTGTGGGCCTCAGTTGTTCCATCTGTACAGTGAAGTTCAACGGTGATGGGAGTTTTTAGAGAGGGAGAGAGAGAATGTTCAGCAGGGTTCATGCCCAGCATAGAGCTAGACATGGGGCTCGATCGCACAACCCTGAGACCATGACCCAAGCCTAGATCAAGAGTCAGATGTCTAACCGACGGAGCCACCCAGGCGCCAACCCCCGAAAAAAGGTTTTTAAACAGTGAACTCCTTCTCCAGGCGGCAGCACGTGGAGGCCCCTAGAAGCTGGGTCTAGTACCAGGGCAGGTATTTGGGCCAGCCACCCGGGGAGTGGCAGAAATCCAGGGGGATCTCCCCGCGGGCTTGAGCCGGTGCCTCGCGGGACCCTCCCGTGGCTTGTGTGATCCTCCCGTGATGGGGCCTTCTACGAACGGCATTCCTTCTTTTTAAGTATTTTCAACACAGCCAACAGCAATACACGGATGCTGAGTCTTGAAAGCTGCTCCCGGCTTCTGGATAAACAGGTGGGGTATGAGGATGACAGGCGCTGACTCGCACACCTTTGGTTCCGAGCTAACCTGGTTGGCAAGAACCGAGGGCAAGTCATGGCTGTTACCTAGCTCCATACATCCGAGGGATTCGTGGTGGGGCCATTAAGGGCTTTCTCGGCAGGGGATGCCGTGCACTCCGCTGTCTCGTGCACACGCGGGACTCAGCCTCAGATGCCACGTCACCGATACGGAAGCATCGAAATGATGGCGGGTAGACGCCTCTTTAACACACGGGGTCACTTTAAAGCTGTGGAGTCGGATATGTCAAGCAGTAAATGTGACAAGTATCTCGTGACATCCTTTTCCTTCATGACTCCTGTCTTTTTTTTTTTTTTTGACACTTTCTTGCTCTGTGTATGTTTCTCTGGATCTCAGCTTTGACACACAGATAAATGAAATTGGGAGGCACAAACCTGCAAAATAACCCTTCTTATGGAATGAGTATAACAAACAGAAGGATGCTACCAGAAGCCTGTATCCTTCGTCTAGAAAGCAAGCCTTTGGGTTTTCCGCAGTAACCTTCCAACCAGTGTTCCAGGTGCTGCGTAAAAGGGAGTCAGAAGCAGGGATGCAGAAAGGTCTGGAAGGATATGCACCAGGCTGCTGACATTAATTATTTCCACAGGATGGAATGGAAAGGAATGATGACGAATTATTCAATTTTCCTTTACACATTTTCCAATTATTTCATGTTACATGTAACACGTTATCACCTCTGTAGTAAAAGCATTAATAAGAAACACTGCTAGAGCAAAGCGACTACTTTGTTCATTAAAAAACACACTGATTACAACAGTGTTCGTATATAATGTACAGTAATGTACATTGGCCAATGTGTGCTTGGAGCCATAATGTACATTAATGCCATGTTAAGAAGAATTAGTAAGCTCGCCAGAGACTAAATTCCAAAGTCTAATTACTAGTTTACAGCAGAAGTTTTATGAGTCAGGAACCTTCCGGTAGCCTCTGGGGTTTTATAACATTCCCCTGGCCTGAGCCCCTGTTCCACTGGGCAGCCCAGGGCACTGCCCGGTAATTAAATGGAGTCGCGTGGGTAATGATTTCTCGCAGTGCCTGGCTGGGGCTCGTGCTCCCCCTCTCCATGGGGTCCCGCAGAATCGAGGTCACTTACACCCTGCTAGATGGGACCGCCTGCCTTTCCTCTGGCGGTTAATATCCCATAAGTTGTTGGCAGGAGGGAGGTAAGGTCTCCCCGAGATCCACATCTCCCTCTCTGAGAGCCCCTGTCCTGACCTTTGGCAGAGCTCACTGCCTACCTCAACTCTCTCCCTCAGCAAATCCTGCTACGAAGTGGGGGGGGGGCTGCCCCCCAGTGGACCATGCTCCAGCCTTTTAAAGCTGCTAGGATCTTCAGAATTTTCAACCTTGGGACTACGGATATTTTGAGCTGAGTGATCCTTTGTTGTCCGAGATGGGTGGGGGGACGACCTGCGCATCGTAGGACATTCAGAGCCATCCCTGGGCGCCACCCACCAGCTGCCAGTCACATCCACCCCCCACCACGGACGAAAATATCTCCAGACATTGCCAAGCACCCTCTGTGGGGCAGAAGTGCCCCAGGTGAGAACGAATGTTACCAGTTCAGAAGTTCTTCCGCCATCCCAGGAGGAACTGGGACTAGGGCAATGTGTTACTATCCATGCACCCCCACAAAAAACCCAAGACATGGACATTTGAGACCTTCCCAGGGCAGTTGTCTGTGAAAGCCAAGATTTGTGTGCCTCTCTAGTGCAAACTTTCTCCCTTGTTGCTGGCTGCCAGAAGACTACGGACAAGGAAATCCAGGCAGGTCCCTGTGGGGGGAGGTGGGGGAGAGGAGATGGGGTGTTTAGCTGGCTGGTACTCTCTGAAGAACATCTTACATTCATTCACGTGGCATAAAACAAAGAGACAGACTGGCAGGTGACACTCAGTCCCATGGCTTTAAATGCCATGTATGCACCTATGACCCCTCTCTTTATACTTTGAACCTTCTTCACCTCTCGTGGTTGCCAGCGCCGTGCACTCCACCGTCACTCAGCGTCTCATGTGGGTATCTTACAGGCATCATCCCAGCACGTGGCAGTACCATGCACCAAACTGCTTAGGTCCAAACTTGCAAGTCCTTCTTGATTCTCCTATTCCTTCCCCTCGCCTTCCAGAGCCATCTGCGAGGTCAGCCCTACCTCCAGGACATGTCCCTATCTGCTGTCTCTGTCTCTAGCTCCCCCTCTGCCCCTACTGTGAGCCACTATCATCTCCTACCGGACCTCTCTTGCTCCCTACATCAGGGTTTCCCTGGCCTCACACCACCGACACTTTGGGGAAGAGGATAGTCTTGTACACTGTAGGGTGTCCAGCAGTATCCCTGGGCTCATCCCACTAGACACCAGTCCTCACCACCACCCCTCACATTGCAACAAAAATGTCTCTAGATATTGCCGAATGTCCCCTGGGGAACAAAATCACCCCTGTTTGAGAACCACGGTCCTACACCCTGCACACAGCAGCCAGGGTATTTCTAAAAATGTGAACTGCATCACAGCACTCCCCTGCTGGAAACACGCCAATGTCTTCTCCTCAACTTTGTAACACGCAAGCTCCTTGCTGCGGCTTCCAAGTCTCTTCATGAACCCTAACCCTCCACCTCCTTCTCCAACGTCTCTCTTCTTACCATCCTGTCCCTCACTTGGCTCCAACCACACGGGTCTTCTTTCTGTTCCTTGAACATTCCAAGCTTGCTCCCACCCACCCTTTGCGCTGCTGTTCCCTCCGCCTAGACTGCACTCTCCCCAGATCCCTGCGTGGCTGACTGTTCACCCACACAACCCTCAGGTCAAACACCCCCTCATCAGCAAGGCCTTCCCTGACCCTTCTGTGTAAAGAACCCCCCGCCTCGCTTCCCTGTCTCATGACCTGCTTATTTCCCTCACAGCTGCTCAGCATAGTAGAAAACGCTCTTTCCATCATTGTCGTGGGCCCCTTGACCAGAGTGTGAGCTCCGGAGAGCTGGGCGCCCGTCTGCCCGGTCCACAGTGCCCAGCACAGAGTCCTCCCCTCCCCGTCCTGAGACCTTGGGCCAGGTTCCCTTCCGAGATTACTCTTCATTGTGGATGGTGTGGACCGTCACATGTCACTTTTAACTACATCTGACCTACAGTAAAACGTGTGTGGCTAGGGGGTACCATGTGCAGGGCTTAGCCTGAACAAAACAGCTGCCCGGTTTGAAACAAGAACAAAGGCCAGTTAGCGAATTAATGAAGGTCTGCGTCTTGCGCCCCCGCCCCCGGCGTTTTTGGTCGGCCGGTAATCCTTCCACTGGTCACGATTTCGGCTTGCTCCCTGTCCCCAAAGTTTGGGGCTGGGAAGGTTGGGGGGCCAACTCAACTGATGGAGTATCGCGGGCCTGAAAGCCTCTACTGCTGGCTTCGAGGACAGACGGTTCTCGGGTGCGGCCCCGGTCGCAGGGCGGCCCTGGGTGCAGCGCGGTGGATCGTGGGGGCCAGTCCCGACCCGCGGCCGGCGGGTCCGCGCACCTGCGCCCGGGTCGAGGTGGGGGCGTGTCCCCGCGGGTCCGTGCACCTGCGCCTGGGCCGCGGGCTACCTCCGGGTGAGGGGCGGGCTCTCTGAGCGCGGCAGGGGGCGGCCCCCCACAGGGAGACCCCCCCTGCGGCAGGGGGGCGTGTCCGCGCTGCAGGCACTCCCCGAGGCGCTCGGGACCCCCGAGGCTACGTCACAGGGTAAGGAGTGACGCCATGCCCGTTCCTTCATCGCAGGCACCAGGGCGGAGGCGCGGTGGGTATGCGGGGGCGGGGACCCGGTTCAACACGCAGGGGGTCAGTCCCTCGGGCGCTCAAGGCGCCCCAGCTCCGCCTCTCGCCCCTTAGGAGCCTGCGCGGGGCCGCAGACGGAGCCGGTGGGCGGGGCCTGAGCGGCCCCGCCCCGCCCCGCATCCCACACTGCCCCGCGACAGGAAGCGGGGCCACGACTTCCGGAACTTCCGGCAGTTGCTCGTTGGGCTGCTGGCGGCTCAGCGCCTTTGCTCGCGATGGCCGCGGCTGTCGCTATGGAGACAGGTAAGTAGGGCCCGGAGCCCCAGCAAACACAGCTACCCCGGGCCAGACACCTCCTCCCGCTGCCCCGGGGACTCCTGTCCGGCGTAACTCCGGCGGGGCTCCTGTCCGCGGCGCCCTCCTCACCTGCCGCGCAGATGCCGGCCCCTCCTGGCCTCCCGAACCCCAGGTCCCCGGGCCCCCGGCCAGGCCCCAGCGGGAAGACCCGCCTCCTCCTGGGTATTTTCCTGCGTCCCCGATGAGCTCGCTTAGGTCTGACATGTCGCCAGACCGTGTGCCGTTCTGCCTCCGACGTTTCTCGCACAGGCGCACGCTCGGTCGGCTCTTGTGCACCTTGCGTTCTAGACGTTTTCCTGATGGACGTAGCGCTCGCTTAGTTGTTGTAGAGCAGGAGGCATAGTTCTTAGCCTTCCCGCATTGGTCGCACGCTGTCCCAGGGCTGAATGTCCTGCCCCGTGGGTTTTCCTTCTCTTCAGAGAGGCTTCTAACCTGGTCTCGTGAATCAGGACTCTGCTTTCCCTAGATTTGTAAGGAAGGGTTATCTCCTCCCACACCTGACTTAGGGAAACCAGCCCATGCCCGTATTTCTGCAGAAATAACTCTCAGCAATACTCAAGTCTCTTTGCTGCCGTTTTCTTTCTGCAAACCAGGATTAGAGAGTGAGTTTTATTTTGGATGATTTTTGCTATCTTTCCTCCTAGATGATGCTGGAAATCGACTTCGGTTTCAGTTGGAGCTGGAATTTGTGCAGTGCTTAGCCAACCCCAATTACCTTAATTGTAAGTTGTTGAGCACTTTAATGAATTGGGTAGCTGTTAGGGATCTCTAACAGAAGAATTGCAATTCGTAATATCTGTTTTTAGATATACTCAGTCCAGTGGAATTACTGCCACACTTACACGGCACGTTTATGTGTGTGTGTGTGTGTGTTGAACAAACCAGGGCTTATGTTTTGAATTCAGTGTGTGTTGGTGGTGGGGAGGTTATCTAAGCAGATGCTTTATGTTAGGGGTCACGAATCAGTAGTCAAGAGTTGGTTTGCTCTACAGACTTTTTTTTCTTTTTTTTTATGCCTTTCAGTTCTTGCCCAAAGAGGTTACTTCAAAGACAAAGCTTTTGTTAATTATCTTAAGTACTTGCTTTACTGGAAAGAACCAGAATATGCCAAGTATCTAAAGTAAGTTTAATTTTTATAGTCCTATATATGTGTATAGTTTATTGTATTCCAGAACATTGTTTTTTAACAGATTTTCTTGTTTTACCTTGGAAAAAATATATTTTGAATCTCTCCTCTTCTTTTAGTTGCCTCCACCTTAATATCAGACATTCTCATTTCCAGCTTGGATTATTGCAGTGTCCACTCCCTGGTTATCCCTGCTTCTGCTCTTACCTTCCTCCTGGGTCCTCCCTCCCCCAAGCCAAACCAAGCAAAACAGTTTTCTACACAGAAGCCAACTTGATCTTTCAAAAATGTAAATTACGACGTGACCCTTTCTTGCTTAGAACCTTTCAATGGCTTCCCTTTGCCTGCAGAACAAAATCCTGTCTCTTCTCTTGGACTAAAGCCCTCTGTGATCTGGCTCTGTTTGTTTACTTTATCTTAAAATGTGTGTGTCGCTGGGGGTACCAAGTACAAGGCTTAGCATAAACAAAATAGCTGCTTGGTTTGAAACACAAACAAAGGCCAGTTAGTGAATTATTTTATCTCACTGAGTTTCTGACCCTAACGAACCTATAATCTTCATGAAAATTAAGAACATGGGGTACTTACAAGGAAGATTTTCTGGAGGAGGTGACCTTACCTGACATACCTCGGATATTGTGGGTTTGCTTCCAGACCACTGCAGTAAGGTGACTATTGCAGTAAAGTGAGCCAAATGAATTTTTTGGTTTCCAGTGCACTTGAAGGTTACGTTAACAGTACACTGCAGGCTATTAAGTGTGCAACAGTATTAAGTCAGTAAAAGGGCACATCAATTAAAAAATTTTGTTAAAAAATACTAACCATAGTCTGGTCTTTTAGGCAGTCATGATCACAGATCACCATGACAAATGTAATAATAATGAAAAGTCTGAAATGTGAGAATTATCAAAATGTGACAAAGACGTGAAGTGAGCAAATGTCGTTGGAAAAATGGTGCCTGTAGACTTGCTTGATGACGGGTTGCCACAAATCTTTAATTTGTAAACAAACCCCCCCCCAAAAAAAAACCCCAAATAAAGCAGTATGTCTGTAGCTGCTGTCTTTTTTTAGGGCCTCCTGTGTGCCAAGCACAAGGTTATTTAAACCTTGAACTCATAGCTCTTCTTTGTCTGAAGTAGGTAGTCAGAAAGCAATGGCGAAACTTCTCGTGTTTTGTTTTTTAAACACATTCGATAGGAAAATGATTCAGACTTGTCCTTTATTCAAGTCACTTTTTTGATCTGTGTCAACTGATTCACAAAGCCCACATACTTCTGCCTGCAGGACCCTTTGCCCCCTTACTGGTCCTTTATAAACAGTCACTTAATTAATAATCCAGAGAAAAGACTTTTCCTTAGATGTTGTGTGTATGTGCACACGGAGCCACAGGCACAGTTCAGTTCACGTCCCCCCCCCAGCATTGCTGGTTTGGCCGCCTGCACTCTGGAGGGGCCAGGTGAGTACCAGTGGCTCTGTTCAGGGACAGCCAATTCCACCGTTAGCTGGATGCTGGAAAGCTTGTCCTTACTTTGGGAGAGAATATATCCCTGTTAGCTTTAAGCCATGTTTCTGGTTTTGTCCCTGAATTCATCCAGACCCAATCTGTGCCCTCTGCAGGCACCTGCTCACGTTCAGGAGAGGTTGCAAGTTAGCCCCTGTGGGCATTCGGTCTGCACAGTGTCTGTGGAGGAACTGCCACCACTGAGACACTGGGAAGTCTCTTACAATGATCCAAACTCTGGAAGAGCCGAGAACTGCTAGTCCTGTGCTTCCAAGTTGGTGCCTGGCTGGCCTGAGGGCAGCCGCCATGTACAGACACCCATCCGCTCTGACCCGCTTCAGCGGGAGCCAGCACTCTCACCCGTGGGGTCTGTTTCTCTCTGCTCTTCTCAGCCCCCTTTCGCCACTTCTCAGGTGCCCTCCTTTGGGTGTTTTGCAATTGTCCCTTTCACTGCTCAGCCAGGAACTAAGTCCAGGCCTTCAGATGTGGTCAGGGTGGGCGGGAGCAGATGCATTTCTTTTCTTCCATAAGTGTAACTTGGGTTTACTTTTTTTTTGCAGGGGGCAAGGGGCAAGGAAGCACATTGCTTACTTGCCGAGAGTTTTATGTCCACTTGAACCCTTCGGTTCTTTTCTTTATCAGTGTTGTTAACTGAGTTCTTCATTTATGTCTTATTTACTTTTTAAAAATCTAAATTCAGAATTTTCCTTTTTTATTTTTTATTTCCTCGTGTTGGGTGATGCTGTAATTGTAGCTGATCAAAATCCGTTCTTGTTCTGTCATTTAATGTACTCTGAGCGTTGTCTTTTACAGGTTTGAGAAATGATCAGCGCAGGTCTAAGTTCCTTCTATTGACTAAATGGCACTTGAGACTCTTCTCTTGGCTGTCACATTAGTTTACTTGACAGATGAGGAAGCTATACCAGGGCCCCCAGCTGGCGAGTGGCAGAGCTGGTATTCAAACCAGGTGTTTTGTTTGTTTGTTTGTTTTTAGAGAATGGAGCAGGGGAGGAATGGGCAGAGGGAGAGAGAGTCTTAAGCAGACTCCATGCCCAGTGCAGAGCCCCACACGGGGCTCTATCTCCCAGCCCTGAGATCACAGCCTGAGCCGAAATCAAGAGTCAGATGCTTAACCGACTGAGCCACCAGGGAGCCTCTCAAACCCAGGTCTTTTTAACTACCGATGCCTTGTGGAAAGGGAAGAGCCAGGTGAGGTGTCAGCAGGGCATTTCAGGCATAGCTTCCAACAGCAACAAGCGACTGTATCTTTACTATCCTGGAAGCACGGCATTGGTATTGGGCCCTGCTCCTCAGTGTGGTCCTCAGGCCCGCAGCATCGCTGTGGGTCCGCGTTGGAGAGGTGAGTCTCGCGCCCTAGTAGCTGTTTGCATGCTTCAGCCATTTGTACACTGCTCGCTGTTTTGGCTCTGTGTGCTCTCTATATACGAGTTTTCATCCACTCACTTAGATTTTCTGTCTTTTCTGTTTGAAATAATGTCACTTAGAAAATAGCTGGAAAAATACTAAAGAGAATTACTATATATTCTTCACCCAGATATTGTAAATGTTCACATCTTCCTGGGAACATTAACATTAATATATTATCTAGTCTACAGACCTCATTCTGATTTTGTCCACTGGCTCATTCATGTCCTGTGTCTGGGACAGTATCCAGTCTAGGCCACTATGCTACATTTTGTCTTTGTGTCTTCTTAGCCTTTAATCTGAGTTTCTTGATACCTCTTTTTTTCCCCCTCCGTGAGTGTGACCCAGAAGTGATATTGTAGGCTTCTTGGTATATCTCATCAGGAATCCTAGAAGTCTGTGTGACCTACTACTGGAAGTGTTAACTTTGATCACTTGGTTGAGGTGGTGGTGCCAGGTTTCTCCAGATCAAGTTACTAGCTTTCCTTTGTATTTGTAAGTATCTTGTTAGGAAATACTTTGACTATATAAATACTTTGTTTCATATCATACTTTTACCCACTAACTTTAGCATCTATTGATACTTGCCTGAAACAATTTTTACTGTGATTTTCTAGCATTCTTTTTACATTTATTAGTTGTAATTTAGGTGTAAGGAAAGAACATCCTCTTATTCCCTATTTATTTATTCATTTAAAAGAGTTACATCCGCATGGACTCTTGGATTCTTATTTTTGTTTTTTGGATTATAATTATGTGTTTTCTTGCTCAAACGATTCCAGATTTGGCCATTAGGAGTCCCTTCAGATTGGCTTGTGAGTACTTGGGACATATCCCCGTAGTTTTTGGAGCACTTTACTTCCTGGCACTACATAATGTTCCCAGCTCATCTTGTACTTTCCCTGCCTTAGCCCTGGAGTCAGCCATTTCCCCCAAGGAACCCTGGAAAATGCTATTGAAAATCCACGCTTTGGACTTTGAGTGTGCTCATTGGTACCACAGTCATTGATTCTAGGCCCTCTTGGGCGCACACAGGCAAGAAGGTGTGTGTGTGTGTACCACACACCGTGTCGACTTCTGATATCTGTCTGTCTCTGTGTCTCTATGTGAAAAGCCAGGAGTTTATGCCGATGTTTTCAGTGGCAGCTCCAACACGCAGGGTCCATCCTCGCCTCCCGCATTCCTCGTAACTCCTTTTTGATGATCGGAAACTTGGCTCTCTACAGTATTTACTTACTCAGTTGCTCGGTGTTAGAGTGTCTGTGAAGCAATTCCTTGTGGAAGACTAGAACACAATATTCATGCCCAGTTCTTTGTAAAACGGACTCAATTTTGAATGAAAGTTGTCTTTACCACTATTGGTGGGAAACCAGTAGTTACCAGTTAAGCAGATAATTGCTAAAGTTAGAAAGTGTTCACGTTCCTCATCTTGGACGCCGCTAGGAGAGCATGGTCTGCCCCCAAAGTTTGGCTCTACTGTACCAGCTACTGCGGGGTTTCGGGCAGGTTATGTAGTCCTTCTGACTTCAGTTTATTCCCTTGTGAAAAGTTGGCTTCATGCTGACTTTGGAAGACTGGCTTCTCTGCAGAATCCGGAACCACTGAAGCCTGTACTGCCAAAGTGAGCCAAGTCGGTATTCTAGAAATGGTAGGCTACAGGAGCGTTTCTGAGTGAGTGGCTAGATGGGAGCTGGGCGTTACCGACCCAGCTGCTGTCGACGCCTCACTTGTGACCCTGGCGCAGGTACCCTCAGTGTCTGCACATGTTGGAGCTGCTGCAGTACGAGCACTTCCGCAAGGAGCTGGTGAACGCGCAGTGCGCCAAGTTCATCGACGAGCAGCAGATCCTGCACTGGCAGCACTACTCGCGGAAGCGGATGCGCCTTCAGCAGGCGCTGGCCGAGCAGCAGCAGCACAGCAACGCCGCCGGGAAGTGAGGGCCCCGCGGGCCACGCCAGGCCCTCCAGACGCGGACGTCCTGCTCTTGTGCCGTGAACATGGACTCTCTCCAGCTGCCTTTGTGGGGTAGCACCTAGAACCTTCAGTGTGCTATTTCATCCAACTGACTTTTTATTGTTAATAGGTTACTTCTGTCAAACCAGAATTTGTTGTACTTTGGTTTCCCTGTGGATTTGTAAATTATTATTAGTACTTAACCAACTGAATAAAAACAGAAATGTGAGGTGCTTTAAACCAGTTTGAGGATGCCGTGAGGGATGGGGTAAGGGGAGGGCCGCCACAGGTCTCAGACTCTAAGCCTACCTCTGTTCCTCATGTATGGTGGGCCTGGGCAAGTCCTCCTCGGACCGTCCTGTCCTTCAGATGAGCTGCCCTACCCTCTTACCTACAGAATGAGAGGAAGGGAGTCAGCAGGACCTGCAGGAAGGACTTACCTGTATCACCACTTGCCGTGCAAGAAGGCTTCAAGGAACGGTCGTGGGTAGGTCACTGACCTAGTGACGGCAGGGAGAAGATGGGTGGTGAACTTCTAATTGGACTCTTGACCTTGGACTAAAATAAAGATGACGGGCCTCGGGTGTGTGTGATCAGCCAGCACCGCTGACATTTACACGGCAGGTCCGATGGTATGTGCGTCGTCCCGGTCCCGTTTCACTTGCGGAACCAGCCTTGTCCATAAAGGAGGAAACTGAAGTGTACACAGGTTAAGAAACTTGTCTACGGGGGCGCCTGGGTGGCACAGCGGTTACGCGTCTGCCTTCGGCTCAGGGCGTGATCCCGGCGTTGTGGGATCGAGCCATGTCAGGCTCCTCCGCTATGAGCCTGCTTCTTCCTCTCCCACTCCCCTTGCTTCTGTTCCTTCTCTCTCTGGGTGTCTCTATCTCTGTCAAATAAAAAAAAAAAAAAAATCTTTAAAAAAAAGAAACTTGTCTACGGTCACATAGCTAGGATCTGGTCATCAGTGTCACCAACTCACGGGCTGGGGCTCCTGGCACCACGAGGTTCTCCGCCTCTGACTCCCTCTGTCACCTGCCTCATCCCGAGTGGTGAAGCGCGCTCAGTGAACCGCACTGCCTGCGGCGAGTCGATGCGCTCTGCTGTCCTCCGCTGGCTGTGTTACCTTCTACATTCTGAAGCCAAAGACGATGCTTTAGGAAGAAGAGTTCTTTGTAAACTTGTGCATTTAAGGTAAAAGATCCTAACTCCTTCTGAGACTTGGAATTTGCTTTCTGCACTGGTAGGGACTTTTAGATATTTCTGTCCCCTCCAATAATCCACTCCCTTGTGCTACTGTCACCCCTGAAGACTTATCGTACGCTATCTTAAAAGATTCCCATATATCACAAGCAAACTGAAAGGTTCATGGACATTTTATTTATTTATTTAAAGATTTTATTTATTTATTTGACAGAGACAGCGAGGTAGGGAATACAAGCAGGGGGAGTGGGAGAGAGAAGCAGGGTCCCACTGAGCAGGGAGCCCGATGTAGGGCTTGATCCACGACCCTGGGATCATGAGCTGAGCCGAAGGCAGACACTTAACAAATGAGCCACCCAGTTGCCCCCACGGGCATTTTAATAGCACCTTCTATTTAGACGTGAACCCGTTTTGTTTGTTTTTTTTACATCATCATTTATTTATTGCTAACATGAATTCAAAGCAAGTTTGCAATTGCCTTTATAACAGAGCAGATCAGGAAATCAAGACACAATTGCCGTCATCAAATCTTAATCTTCAGAGAACAACATCTCCACGAGGTTGGCTTGAAGACACTCAGATTCCACCAGTTTTTGAGGCTGTAAGAGAAGAACAGTCTGATCTTAACCCACAGCTACAGAAATGTTATTAGGAGGGGAATGTGTTGTCCTATTTACAACAGAGAAATATGCCATTCAAAAACTATCAACTAGTTGTAACAGGTCTTATGAAATAGTTAAGCTATTTCTCTTCAGATGAATCACTAAAATACTAGGTCCGCAGACTAAAACGAGAGACAGCAAGCCCAGTGCCATTCCCTTCCCCTCAAGTCTTTAATTTAGAACCCCAGGGCCATGGCTAAACTAGGGGAGGTGCCCTTTCTTTTCAAGCCGAGTTCTGGATTAAGTGGGAACAAGTCCTGTGCTAGTGGTGTAAGGAACGATGTGTTAACCAACTTTCTTGAGCTGTGCTTAGAGAATTTGAAAATGAAGTGGCTTTTCGAAAGCACGAAGACCTAATATTTAGATATTTGCATTCCTAACAGTTTATTGGGATTGGCCATAGGGATGGACAGCCAGGTTGTAAATTGTTAATGCACTCTGAACACCAATGTGATATCTGAGATGAAATGTCAAGATCTTTTCTGACAAGGGTGAACTATGAAAAGAAAGACACTTACTGTTCCGTATTTAAGTAGTGTAGGCACTGCCGTCACCTTCAGGTGTTTTCTGAAGTCATTGTTTGGATCTTTCCAACTATTTTGAAAAGAAAAGGTGATCATGGTTTCTCACGTGTTCAATATATTCCTACATTTAGTCCTTTAGTAAAAATTGTTTTTGTTGGGGCGCCTGGGTGGCACAGCGGTTAAGCGTCTGCCTTCAGCTCAGGGCGTGATCCCGGCGTTATGGGATCGAGCCCCACGTCAGGCTCCTCAGCTATGAGCCTGCTTCTTCCTCTCCCACTCCCCCTGCTTGTGTTCCCTCTCTCGCTGGCTGTCTCTATCTCTGTCGAATAAATAAATAAAAAATCTTTAAAAACATTGTTTTTGTTATAAACATGAATGGAACCTTGAGGACCATGACTTTGTGACTCTGCACAACTTTCCTTTAAAGTGTGACTATGATATAAAATCAGCGCAAAGACGGTTAAGTTCTGAACTAATAGTGGGCCAAATTTATTGAATCACCTGTAATACGAGTGGCTAAATAATCAAAATTCGTATTTAATAACTCCTAATGGCTTGACTTGCCGGAATATACAGAGAACGGAGAACCTCAGTCCGGAGGCCCTTCCCACCTACGTTTTGCACCTCCAGCGCATGTCTGGTAAATCCGAAGGAATACACGGGCACTTACTAAGGTTTCTCTCCCACTTGGCAGTAGATGAACACACATCCTTCACTAATATGCTTCAGCCCCTCTCGTACGACTGGTTCAGCTTAAAACAAAAGAGATAAAATAATTGCACATCGCTGTGGACGCTGGCACGGCGAAGCGGCGTCTAGGTAAGGCCGCAGGCCTTCACCTGCAGGTAGCGGAGGGGGCTGATGAGAGCCGGGAGACGCAGGCTGCGTGCTGACTCAGCGGCTCCGGGAAAACACCGCTGGCCCTGCGGAAGCGAGCGTTTTAGCCGCCTGGGGTGGTGCACGGGCTCGAGCGGAGCGGGAGCGCTGGGGGAACGGGCTGGGAGCGGACCCCCTCGCCGGCCCCTTCCCTCCCCGCGCCCGGGCCGTGGCCAG